>NW_027417215.1:0-144842 GCF_009905375.1 Apium graveolens | reverse complement strand
TTTTAGGTAGAGTATGGCTTATCTCAAAGAGACCATGGATGAGGCTGTAAGGAGAAATAGGGCTATTATCTCTAGAGAGGGAAAGAGCATATGTGTGATGCAAGGACATCCCAAATTCTCAATAGCCAAGAAGGAAGAAGTCAAGCAACTAAAGGCTGACAAAAGAGCACAAGCAAAGCTTGAACAACAGCTAAAGTCAAGTCAAGTTGAAGAAGAGAAAGGAATTGAAGTCAGGGGTGAAGACAAGATTGCAAACCTAGATGAGGTTTTTGGGAGTATATTTGGTGAGAGTATGGAAGAAAGAGAGGAATGGCAGAAGGGAAACAGAAGAAAGGCCAAGGCACATAGAAGGAGTGAAGATAATACTGAAGTAACCAAATCTATATCTAAACCACTACCTTCCATACCTGAACCTCTTGTTGCTAATCCCACTATAAACATCCATGGTGAACCAATCATTCCAAAAGAGGAACCTATTGATTGGGACACCATCAAATTGCCTACCTTTCTAACCACTCTTCCACTACCAAAGAAACAGAAAAGAAAACCCAAATCTACACCTCCCATAACCTCTAAGAAATTCACTCAAAAACAAAAGCCTAAGCCTAAGCTATCCATTTCTAAAGATGATTATGTTCACATCTGTGACATAAAAGAAATTTCAGACATTGAACTCTATCTGGATGAGCTGGAGGATGTAAGAGGAATAGCTGCTTACAGACAGCTACCAGAGAGATTAGTGTTCAGATACAAAGGAGCTGGGGAAAGAACATGGCCTCTCCACAGGATTCTGAATGAAGGCTACTCTACCTTGATTAGAGTCTTTTCAGCTATACAAAAGGATTCTGGCTTTACCAGAACTGCCAAGACTGAAATTCTCAACAAGATTGCCAATATAAGGAAAACTTGGAGGGAGCCCAATGCTTTACCCAGGACTTTACTCATTCAAGAAAGGGGAATTACAATTCACAAATCACCTCATTGGTTGATGGAATTTAGAGATGATAAAGGAGTCAGAAGATTTTTCAGACTTGAAGACCAACTCAAGATTGCCAGCAATGAAACTCTCAAGGAAATGCAATCTAAGTTGGATATCAGTGTTGAAGATGAAGCTGAATTCTTCAGACAACTCCAACTCCAAATTGAGGAAAATGACAAAGGGCTAGGAAAGAAAACCAGGGAACAAAGAAGAAAAAGATGATTTGCTCAGGCTAAAGGAGTATCCTTGGAAATACTGTAAATCTTCAATTTCCTCCTAGTACATACATTTTTGCAGCATTTTCAAATTTCTACTTAGTTTCAATTCATATATCTGTTAAGTGTTTTGTTATCATCAAGTTAACCCTGAATTTATGCCTACAATTTTTATAGACATAAATAGGGGGAGATTGTTAGGAATATATGTGCATTAGTTTGATGATATATTTAACAAAACACTTAAGTAGAAATTCAGTGTCTGTAGCCTCAACGGATAAGACCACTTTGGCTATCCGTTGATGGTGTAGCTTTACTTAGAAATAAGTCTAGTGTTGTAGCATATTTCAGTCTCTGTATTTAAGATGTAATTCTTAGAAGTTGAGAGAAACTATGAGTCATGTTGACTACTAGAAGATATGCAGATAGGAAGGCCAATTGTAAATATTTCATGCCTTGTAATTTTGTATAAATGAAGTGGTATCAACGGATGACTTAAAGACCTTCAACGGATGAGAAGCTAAGCTTCAACGGATGTCTCTAAAGCTTCAACGGATAACATCCTTCAACGGATGAGTGCATCAATGGATGAAAGCTTCAACGGATGTTCTGTTGATTAACCGTTGATAAGTGGTAGTTGTACCTACAAACAGAGGCACGTGGGTGAACAGAGATAACTGAAATATGGCAGCCTAATTTCAGGAACATCAGAAAAAGCAGCCGTTCTACTCTAGTATAAAGAGACATTAAGTCAACAAAGTACTGGAGTGAACTGGAGAAGAAACAAGTGGAGATCTTACTTTATTATTTTATTGTCTTCACTTGTAAACTTGGTAATATATAAACCAAGTAGTAGCTAGTAATTAGATAAGAATTTTTCCAGAGCTGTTTAGAAAAATCTTGAGAGAAAAATTATCTAGTTTGTACTAGGATGCAGCTGTGATCAAATTCTTAGATCACAGAATTTCTGAAATACCATCTCTGGTGGAACAACAAATCCATCAGAAAAGTTTTTAAAGGTTTATTGTGTTCTTTACATTTGTGTTTGAATATATATCTGTCTGTATCAGCTTAAAGCAATTCACACACTTGTTCATCTTGAACACACAGTCTTTATAAACTGCTCAAAACTTGAAAAAGTTTTGAGATTTACATTCAACCCCCCTTCTGTAAATCTCATTGTTAGTTCTCTAGAAATAACAATTACCATGATGTATTCCTTCCCCAGGCTTATAATCCTCGCAACATTAAGCATTTCCACCGCTGCATGTTTGTCCATTGCATATAATTCTTGTTGGAAAGCAGGTTGTGTCAATCTAATGATATTTGGCGAATGCTGAAATTGTTAGATGCATGACATTAGTGTAAGGATTATGTCAATCTAATTTCTTTACTTACTTCTGTCATAGCTGCATCACACTGTAATGCTTGTAGTTGATATAACTTTGAGTCCCCCCTACACTTGAAAGATCGACTTGATCTTGGAAGGGAAATATTTGTTTAGACATGCACAATGTATATAGAGAAGCGTCAAAAAATATAAAGAGGTTATGGATTCATCAATACACGAAATAACTTACTACTTTCATACCATTCCACAATCCTACTCGGCTACTTGTAATAATCAGTATAGTAGGTTTTTCATGAACTTCTTTCATCTGTTCATCAAATATTTCAGCAAATGTATCCCAAAAAGTGACATTGATTGAGGACCTACGCATTATTTCCGGGATATTTGACGATTAAGGATGAAAATAACCTAAAAATATGGAAATGAAACGTAGAAGGAAAATGTAACCTTCCATCGGTGAGTATTAGCTTAACTTGCTTCTGAGCATCATTGAATTTGTTAACCAAATGTGTGAGTGGCTGATAAAATTTCACAATTCCAATTACATCTGTGGATACAATTATTTGAAATTGTTAGTTTCAGTTCATGGTTTACATGTTAAAAACATTTATTTATTGATTTCACCTGCCAAGTGAGTTGTTTATTTTGTAAGCTCCATCAGCTCGCTATGATCATAGAAATCAAAAGCATTATTTTCAATAGTACATGTACTTTCCCGAATCTCTTTAATTTGAGTGTCTTTTGAGAAAACCAACTGCACATCATTTGCGAGGCATAAGAACTTGTCATCGGGTTTGTATGCCTGAACAACAAACTTCGTAATGATATAGCACTTGCCCACAGTGAACTTCTCTCTTAGCGCGTCATCTGCGTTTCCAGGGATGAAAGCGTGCATCCTGCTATTCTGGAGGGTTTGCAGGAAATGGACATTATATTCTGCAGTTGTATGTATAATAGTAAAAGTTCATAACATACTTTACCTTGTCATCTAAGAGAATGATGTTGAAACTTTTGAAAATCTCGCCTTTTCTTGTAGCTCCTCTCCAGAACCTTGTAACTCTTACTCTGATTTTCCAATCAAACTTCCCAACTTTGAGGCTAGTTAGGTCGTCAAACTTTGCTTTGGACATGTTGCTCTTCACAGGGTAGGTAGAATGCTCAATTGTTTGCTGGTTGAAAGTTCTCTGTTGTAAATAACTTTCATTATAGTCAGAGAAGCATAATGTGTTATGTTTAACACCTACCACTATTTGCACTTATATTTATTTTGATAACAACATTTACTTACCCACAACTGTAAATGATGAAGGAAAATTTTATTTATTTTCCTTTACATTTGATTGTGGTGTGCTTTTAAATTACCTATTTGTTTTCTCCAAATGGCAAAAATGAACAATTGTTCAGTCACACTTTATCTTTTATAGCTTGTAGCCATAGGTGGACAATTTTGCAAATCTTGTATTCTTATAAGGTGTTTGTAATGTATGCTAATTTCTTTGTAATTACTTGTTGTTTAGCGTCAGCAATATGGGCAACTACTTCTTTCATATCTTATCATAATTAAATACATTCAATTATAACTGATGTTCTTAATAAAATAGATAATGACATTGTATGAATAGTTACAACTGCAAACATTGGCTTTACGTAGACAAAATTTTCCATGTAAATGAATCTCCTGAGTCTCTTCACTTAGCCTTCTTTTTCTGGAGAAAGTTTATTGATGGTTAGACAACAAAATTAAGGATATTATAACATGTTGTCAAATGTCAAATTCAGGTTACATACTTGGTCTAATTTAGGCTCCTTCTTAATCTGACCTTCTTCATCAAATGACACTGGTGCGTGAAGTTTTCTTGCTCGAACCTTCTTGCAGCTTGTAGATTTGGCTGTGTTCAGGGCTTGCATTAATGTATCTTCATTCAGTGATACCTACATGCAAGAAGGTAGTCATACATTAGACATTTTTTAAACCTATATTGTACTTCTCATGCTAATCTCTTACATTCATAGCTGACATTTCATTTATATCAACAGTTTGGTTAGAAGACGGAGTGAAGCTCCCACCAGATTCATTTTCGTTACCGATTTCAGTAGCTTCGTACACTTCTGAAGCTTTCATGACATTTTCCTCTTTAATGATGACCGTCATTTTGTATTTCTGCTTCTCAAACATTCTCAAAAATGGCGGGAATTATTGTTTTCCCAGTTCCTACACGTGTAAATGACTGGTTTCAGTAAAATGTATGTATTAGTTTACAAAATTATTACAGCACAATGTTGGAGGTTAACCTCTTTGTCTGGAGAATACAAATCTTCAACAGTTTTCTGTGAAATTTGAGCAACGACTACGTGAGGTAAAACTATTGTCAACGATCCAGTGTCATCCGAGCATTTTATTTCCAACCGAAAACTGTATTACAAAGAAACTGATTATGCATGCAAAAACTGGTCAATGTTCATAGTATTGTAAGTTAATTACTTGTCATATTACCTTCTTCTGGGATGTGGTATGATCCTCTTACAATTTTGACATTTGAATTTGTCAACTATGAATGGAACTTGAAGGAGACATCTTGTGCATTTTGTTAGGTACCAATTAGCATCCTCATTAACCTTGTCAATCACAACTTCGCACACAACTTCCCTCTGAAGAGGAATATCATAAGTTAGTTCCTCTTCAATGACAATGACAATACCACCTAAATAATTACAGTACCTGAATATGTGTTTCAGTTAACAGAGTAATATCTCTCACAGTTAGTGTCTGTTTGGTGTCTTCTTCATCAACATCAGACATTTCAGTCATTTCATCGCATCTGAAGGCATTGCATAGCATAAATAGGAAGATATATTATATTTTCTAAATTTTCTTAAGTAAAAAATTAACCTGTTTATGAGGTCATGAACACTGTAATGATCGGGATTGATAAAAATACTTGTTGCAGGGTAGTTTGTAAGGTGTGCTCTGCCTATATCTGTAACGCATATTATTACTCAAAATTTTAACTTAATAATGTAATACAAATCATTATGAGGGTACCATTACCCATACCTTCATACGAACTCACTCTAGCACAGCTGATAATAATAATAGGTTCTTCCTCCTCAAGTTATTGCAGAGCTTTGTCAATTATAATTCCAAATTCGTCAAACAAAGTGACATACACGCAACACCTACGTAACGAAAAGCTGCTTAAGTAAGTAGCCCAGTATGTAATTGTAAAGAACACTAACACATTGTCGAATTAGAAGACAAACATCCCATCTACCAAATCAAATTTCAGTCTTTGTTTTTCCTGACTATTTTTAGTTGAAGTAATGAGGGGTCTTCGATTCTTCAAGTAACCAACCATGTCTAAAATTGAAAACATATTAGTAGTAATAGGTGTTGTTATCAATTACAAAAATAGTATAGAATCCATACCTACTAAGAACCTATTGTCTGTTGCAAGTTTCTCAATTTCAGTCATGTGGAAAAGATCAAAAACATATTTTTCAATTACTAATCCCGGCTCAGTTGCTCTGCTTAATTTCGTGTACTTGGTGAAGAATATGTGTTTTTTGTTTCTCACAGGGCGATATGTTTCGTCACCTAAAAAGTCCTTCACTTTAAAGTTGTCAACTATGTAAATGCCTCCTTCAACCAAAGGGCAAGTCAACTCCGCACAATATTTTGCATTTGTAAAAGCGTGAATTCGATGGTTCTGCATATTGTGAATCAACATCATATTAAAAGGTGTTGTGGAAGAGAGACATGTAGTCCCCAGTTCTAATTATGATGTGGCACTTACCATATCATCGATGAGAAGCATATTAAAACCCCAAAATTCTTGTGTTTCTCTGTTCATTCCTTTCCACAGCGCCTGCACTCTTACTCTACATTTCCAGTCATAACTTGAGCTATCCACATCACATAAATTGTCGTAGTAGTTTAGATCCATTTGTAGGAAACTTATTGCTTCAGTAGTAGGTGCCTGCAGATGCGTTCAATAAATATTTTCAGAGGTCACTCAAGTAAGATAAATGAAAGCAGAGTGTAAATGCCAGATTTAAAGATTCATACCTGATATGCTGCGTACTGTAGGCGGAGCTTCAAAAAGTCTTCACCTAACTTCTTAATGGTATGTATACTTCTGGCTTCTTAATTGTAAGTAGAGAAGTATGTACCCTTTACCTAATCATGATCTAGTTAGTGGGTAAGTTAGTACAGTAACAATACATGTCAGTTGGTTGAAGACTGCTTGAACCTGTGGCGAGTTATGGCATCGTAGCTCCAACTTGAACTTAACTGATAGAGGGAGAGGTTTATACTTAAATTGAATAATATGTTATAACCTCAGGAAAGTAAAATATGTTAAACACCTAGCTTTCAAATTATTCTAATATATTTCCAAAATAACCTATATCTCATATAAGTATAATATATTCAAAGTATTGATAATATTCTAATTCAATTATAGTAATATATCTATTTATTTGTTTCATAACTTCGGTTGTTGTTTTTGTAGTACCGAACATATTATTTGATCAAAATTAGATTCTTTAAATTATTCATTCTGGCATTATAAAAAAAATTCAAATTTAATTTACATTATACACATTTTGTTCATTTATTTTAAACCAGTGGTCAAAGTAATTTATAATGTTTGTACGTTGCTTCATCCAGTTCATTACGTGATTGTGATTTTTTTGAAATCCAAACGCCATCAATTATATAACTAAACCATGTGTTAATGATGTATAGCAAATTGTAATTTAATTTTTTTTTATTTTTAACTTTTTGAAAAACACAATACCAATCTTAAAAATCGGAGCTAATAAATTATTGTACTATTTGTCATTAAATTTTTTTATTATTTGCGTAATAAAATTATTTAGAATTAATATTTCTAATTAAATTTATTTCATTAAACTTATTAATTACTGACTTGGGATATCTTAATTTAATGAAGGAATCTAAAACTACAATTTTGTATTAATCTTTAATTTCTTATGCGCGTAGCCACGTATTTTTATGTATTATTATATGTAGCATATAAAGTAATTGCCAATTAAGGCCTTTCGTAGTCGTACTCCTGACTAAAGGTAGTCAAACTATGTTTCATACACGGTAAATAAATAAATTTAACAACTGTTTCTTCATTAGGATATGAAAATTATATCATGTGACATAAAACTGTTACCATCTACATAAAATCTGTGACTATGAATTGGACCAAGTAAATATTTCATATTGTAAGTTACGGCGCTGTGGAATCTTAGTTCCAACGGATTCAAATTTCTCAATTAAATCAAATATTTATATACATAGTTTATTAAAAACGTATCGGTTGGACAACATAATTCAAATTTCTTGTATAAACCAAATTCTGAAAATAATAGGAATTATGCTTTACTTTTAAATTACATCTTCGACATGAACATAATGATTTACCCAGTTCATAGCCAAAGTATTGCGGCTTTGGGTTAACTACGAAAAAAAATTAAAAAAACCAATGTACATATGTTACTTTAACCAACCTATATGATTACGGTGAGTTAATATTTTTTATTTTGTATAGGTAATTATGTTTTCATTTAAAATTATGACATCAACTAAATATGTTTTCATTCAAAATTATGTATATAGTTAAATTAATAAAAAAATATATTAGGTCGTATTCATATCGTAGTGGCATATAAACTTTACATTATTTGTATATTTGTATTTGAATAAGGGCACAACATTACGGGAATAAATGATTACTATTATTTAACAGGCTATTTTATTGACATTACTGGCGCATTTATTGTACTTTTAAAATAAGGTCATATATTTTTTTAAAAAAATTCAAAATTATTAAGTAATATTTGTAATCAGTCAAATACTTTGATGAATTAATAAAGTTTATTTTTTTAATTAAAAATGACAAAATTAAAATAACAACTACTATTAAGTATTTCATTATTAATTATATGAATTTGTAACTTTTGTTTATTTCTGTATTTTTTAGAAACGTGTGTGTGAATTTTAGAATAAAATGAAAAACGTGACATTCATTGAATAGTCACACCTGTTAGATACCGTGTATTGGTGAACGAATAGACAGATAATTGCATGTGTTACAACTGGACCATTCATCTATCCCAATACCTCTATTAAAATAAACTGCATCAAACTGAAAACTGTTCATTCATCATCTCCTCTCACTCAAATTTCTTCTTCTCTTCCAAAACATCCATCAACAGAGCAATCATAGCAATGGAATCCGCTTCTAAGAACAGGTGAATGTCTTGACTTGTGCGTGTATATATATATGTAAATAATCATGTTTTCCTGAACTTTTAGTCCATTTATATGTTTATTTAGCGTTTGCAACATGTTTTATGATTTGGTTTCCATGTCTTCTTCTTACTTCTTTGCCTGTCTTGTACACCCTTTGCCATCCTCTTCACTTATGCATGTTGATACATATATAAATTTTTCAATTCCTCTGAACTTTTAGTCCATCTGTATAATTATTTCAAATTTGATTCATGTCTTGTAAGTGCTAAATCGGTTGGTAAAAGCCCGTAGTTTTACATTGTTTGGCTCTTTTTCAATACATCAATACATGTCATATGCTTCCTTTCCCTATTCTTTGAAATGACTTTTGGCCTTCTAATCATTTCATTTCCTGGTGTGACATTATTGCTACAGTTAGTTTTTCCTTTATTTTACTCCTATGATATTGCCTAACCTAATGTCTCCTCCAGTGCCAGCAGTTCGGATGAGTGCCAAAGTGCAAGATGTGAGAACCGCAGTTTTATGCGATCGGAGAATATGGAAAAGAGCATGACCATTCTCAATGTTAACCTAGCTGCTGTGTCGAGGATGGTTGAGGCGCTGGGGGAGAAGCACATGCAGTTCAGTGGGCACATGACAGTGCAGCAGGAAGAGTTTAACGCGGTGTTCAAGGCGCAGCAGCAGCTTCTGCTTGAGGAGATTAGGCTACTAAGGATTGAGCATGGTGAGATTCGCAGGAAGATGAATGAGTGGTTCTGAATGGCTAGCAGTTGGGATGGTTTGAAGTCTGTTTATTTTTAATTATGTTCTAATTTTGTTTAATATATTCATGAACAATGGGGTTTTATTTGCATGTTAAGAACGTTTGTCTTATGTAAGGAAGTTTCATGGTTTTTATGATGCTTACATTTCTGTATTTTTAATGTGAATTTTGTTATTTTTTTCCAATTTCTCTGCCAAGTGATTCAATCGTCTATTACCACCTTAAAAGTTATGCTAACCTAACTATGTTTACAGTAAACGGAACTTTAAAAAACTGTAAATGGAAACAGAGTTTGTACAGCCGTGTGTATATAACTATCAATAAGGGGAAGTCTAACACAGTGACATAAGAAGTAATTGTACTTGGTAGGTGAAGATACTCAAGGTTCTATAGTCTGCATGATCTATTTCTTCATTAAAACTTACCACTTGGGCTAAAGATACATGATGTGAATAGGTCATTAATACTCTGCAGCATCGAGCCACTCAAAGGAATGATGGCTGATGTACTGGTAAACACGCTTGATGTCTCGGTACTCTTCTGCAGCTGCTGCTTCTGAAACAGCTGTTGTCTTCCACTCACAACTCAACCTTCAATATGATGTATATATATTTCTTGTTATACATGTACTTGTATACATATATTTGTTAAAAACTTAGTTTGGGAGTTAAAAAAAAAATCTTTGAAATGAAATACTAAGGTCATATTACATTTAACAATTAAGTACTCTTATTCATCTCTATTTAGTTTCCTTGAAATATTGTTTATCAAGTACAATTCTAACATGAAATTGAAACTTCTGAAAAAAAAGTAAGTTCGGGCATAAATGGCCTCATTTTTTGTCTCTTTTTAATTTCATACTCAATTGTATTTGATTTTCTTTTTTAGTTGAAGTTATAATATTTAGCAAACTTACACATTTTATTTAGTACATCAAAATTAAAAATTTGAGGAACGAATATGTATTTTAGACATCGTTATTAAAAAATAGGCAATTTAGTTTATCCATGATGAATGTTACATTAATATATTAGTGGTTCTGTCACTTTAGATAACAATATATTACACCCACTTAATTTTATATGATTACATTTTTATAAATTATTCTCTTAATGTATTTATAATAAAAGAGGTGGGTTACTGAACTAAGTTGTAGGACCAAATGCCCAAAATCCAATTTCGATAACTTATTACATATATGTCATCATCATAAATTAATAACTTCTCAGGAAATATATATTCTTTACATTTTTTGCTAAATGTTATTATGTATATGATATATTTTTGTAACAAATTAAAATTTAGTTTTCACCTAAATATGATACAGTTCTTTAAGAAAACTATTTTCTAAACTCAAATGAATAATATGTTTCGCTAAAGATTAACATATGATGTGAGTGCTCAAGTTGAAGAGCTAGTCAAAATTCGTAAGGCCAAAGTTTAGACACATGAAATTACATGCGTAACAATTTCTATGGTTACATTTCCTTTTACTCCTCTCATCCCTATTTAGTTGTCACATTTCCTTTTATAGAAGTCAAATTGATCAATTTCTTACCGAAGATTAAATATTACTCTTATATTACTTAAAATAAACTATAAATTATATATTAACGTAGATTAAATCTACTTTTCGGTGATGTAATTTTTTTAATTTTGTTTAAAAATAAAATATTAATACATTTCAGTCAAATTTTAGTCAATTTGACTTGGTCAAAGTCAAATGTGACAACTAAACAGCGACATAGGGAGTATTTATAATCTTGATGTATTTAAAATAAAAGGGTGGGTTAGTGAAGTAACTTGTAGGACCAATTGTCCAAAACCAAAATTTCATAAGTTAATAGATATATTTAATCATCATAAAATAATAACATCTCAGTAAATATATTTTGTTTACAATTTTTTTTAAATGTAATTATATATATGAAATAGTTTTTTAACATATCTAATTTTTGAGTTCGAATTAATAATATGTTTGGCTGCACATTAACATATGTTAGTGCTCCATATTAATGACAATACTCCATATGAACAATTTATTTGAATATATTAAAATTTTAAATCATTGACAAACTTATTTTGCCCTTTAAGATGCATTAATCGACCTTCTTTGGAATAAAAATACTAATTCAAAGTAGTTCAAAAATTGTCAAATAATTGAATATTTTTAGCGGGTTACAATACGAGATTCTTATAATATTATATATTTTAGGTTTTTATTTAATATAAATAGGTAAGTGAATTAGTATCAACGAATTATAATAACATTATATTATTTATCGAAATAATATAAATTGATATATGATTTGGGACGTAGATTTAGACCAAATGGAAGGCCATCTCATAGACTGCCTATTGGCCTAAATTTGGACCGATTTCGGTCCAAATCTACCCAGCAATGGCCTATTCCAATTTAGGCCAATGAATAGTGTCGTCCTAAATTTAGGGCGACACTATTCGCCGGCCTAAATCTTTTTAATAATAAAATATTATCTTTTTATTTTTATGTTAGGTCACACACACTGTAGAGGGGGTGAATACAGTGTATAGTACACTTAAATCGAACTTTAAGAACTTAAGTAACAGAAAACAAACTTTATTGAAACAATAAACTCTGTTACAATATGGAACTGTTACCTCTCAGTGATGAACAAATATCACGAGAGCTGCTAGGGTTACAATGAATAATCTTTTCTAATAATGATAACACTTATAGTGTAAACCCTATTTCTGTGTTTATATACTACACAGTTACAAGATAATCGCTAATTGATATGGAATATAATTCTGCTTCCTAAAATATATCAATCAGATATCTTTTCTTCCAAATATTCCATTCTTCACGGAATTCCTTCTTCATGCATATCTCTTCTTATGTTTATCTCGATCTTCTTTCCTTTAATCAGCTACTGTCCTTATCTGATTGTCCTTCAGCACTTAAGTTCTGATATCTATCTTCTGATGATTATCTCCTGATAATATAAGTACTGATATCCTTAAGTCCTGACTTCCAGTATAAGTACTGATCAACAGTTAAGTACTGATTTATCTTGTTCACGTAAGATCTGAAAGCTAAACATAAAATATATTAGCCATGATATTATCAAATATATCTAACAATCTCCCCCAACTTGTAAATTAACAAAATATACAAGTTTAACAGATATTTGATGATGTCAAAAACATTAAGTACAAATGCATGAGAAATAGACTAGATAACTACAACTTACAGTCCTTAAAGTTTTTACCAATTTTAACTTCTGATAACAACTTCAATCTGTATAAATATCAGAATTTAAGCAGTTGTAGATCTTCGACTTGGCTTCTTCATTTTCTGATCTCTCTGATGTTAGGAGTTGTTCTGAGATAGTTCTTCAACAAACATTTCTCAGCATATCTTAGTTCATCAATCATTCTCCTTTTAACACCTTTAAGCTCTGCAGTATCTTCACCAGTTTGAAAGATTGCAGCTCTGAGATCATTAATCTTTGCTTTTCTCAACTCCTGATCTAGTCTTATGACATAAGCTTTGTCAGACTCAAGATTGAATTCAAGTCCCTTAATACCAAGATACGTTCTGATCTGTGCAGTATTAGGCTTCATATCAACAATATCACCATTGTGATCTCTGTACTTTGGAACATATATGCTGTCAGACTTAACAGAATAAAGCCTTTTCTGTCTCTGAATCTGTTCTTTTAAGTAGTTTGCTGCAGTCTCTGTTATTCTGTCATCCACTTGAAGTAAGAAAAGTACATGCTCCAATTCTTCAAAATACTTCAAAGGAATGGCATTTTGTCTTATATGATAAACCCTACCATCTGTCATGAAATACAACATGATGTATTCTTTCAAGTAGGTATGGTAAACCATCTGTACAGATTCCAGTTGATTCAATCTCTCAGGAGTTGCTCCAATACCTGGTTCACTCAAGGAAGTTGGATCATTGGTAGTATTGTGTACTCTTCTTTCATCAGCACTTCCCAATCCAGTTTTATCTCTAGCTTCCTTTCCAGTAACTACTCTTGCTTCGAAACCACTTGCAGTAGTCTTCAAAGATTGAGTCTGTTTTGCTTTAGTGAATCCTGGTAGGAGTGTCTTTGATCTATTTTCTGATATCAAGTTAACTTGAGCTCTGTCAAAGGTTACTTGCTTCTTCTGAATATCAGAACTTACAATTTCTTGACTCTGAACAACTTGAGCCATGTCAGAGGTTGTTTTAAGAACTTTTCTTGAAGTCAGAGCAAGATCATCTTTTCCATCAGTAATTTCTTCTTCCTCAGGAGGTACATAATCCTTGATAGGTTCACCAACCTTTTCTTTACCCTTGGATCTTGGATCTATCTGTGGTTGTGATCTAGCCAATGTTGCTTCAGTATGTGTCCTTTCTTTGATCACAATGCCTTTAAGTTTTGGAAGTAACTTTTTACCAGAAGCTTCAGATTTAGATGTGACTTTCTCTGATTTAAGTCTGGCTTCTTCTTCCTTTAAACTTTCCAAGTCCATCCCTGGATTTCTTGAAGAAATAACTGTCTTGACATTTCGTCATCAAGATCTAGAAGTTCATCAGAACTTATCCTTTTACCAGCAGCATAACTTATTCTTTTCCCAGTATCAGAACTTGTTCTGTGACTAGCTTGTCTTGATGTAAACCTTCTACCTTGACTATGACCACTACCCATTCCAGAGTTTCCTTGGTCATCTTTTCCATCATCCATTCCTTGCAGTGTCTTGTTGGTTTTGCATTTGGACTTAATTACCTTCTTCCCCTTTTTGGCATCAGCAGGTAATAAAAGAGAGATAAGTAGTTCCACTGAGGTCTGGATTTCAGTAAGTTGCGATTGCTGAGAAGCTTGATTTGTCAGAATTTGATCAATCTGAGCTTGTTGTTTCTCTTGAGTTTTCTCAATATAAGCAATCCTGTCAATGGTAGGTTGAAAGAACTTTTTCTTATCAATTTTCCAAACTTGTTCCTGTTTGATAAAGTTCTCCTGAATCTTGTGTAGCGTATGAGTATTGGAATGAAGACCTTGTAGATGTTTAGTACTCAATGCAGTGACTCTAAGCTGGGTTTTAAAATCATCAGAATTTAACATTTCATCAGCTTTAGTCAAGTGCTCAGCAAGATGTAAAGCATTTGGAACACATAAAACTGAGTTCCATTCCTTAGTCCACTCCTGACCTGCAGGAGTTTCACTCCAAGGTACTGGTGCATCCCTGATAACAAACTCCTTTACCAGTTCAGACTTAGGAAGAGTCGGTGGAGGAGTATGTCCTGAAGGACCTGCTTCATCAGCATCTACAGTTGTAGCAGCTTCACTAGTATCTCCAACATTTGCAGCATCAGAACTTAAAGAATCAGTATCTTCTGATAAGACAACAGTGTGAGTAGCAATGGAGGCTTCAGCATCCTCTAATTGCTGATCTAATACTAAGTTCTGATCAACAGCCATATCCTGATGCTCACCTAAAATCTGATCATCAGCATCTTGATGCAGAGAAGGTGTTGTTGTTAACTCTGGAGTTTGAACAGCATCAGTAACAGGTGTTGTGGAAGGATTATTTGCTGTTGGAGCTTCTAAGAAAAGTATTGTAGGCACAACCAGATTCTGAATATCAATTTCAGCACTTGTGCCTGGATCAACAAGAGACACAGATGGTGAGTTAGCCTTGTCAGATACAGCTTCCTGAGATGGAGTTGATGGAGAAGAAGTGACTGGAGCAAATTCCTTGTCTTGTGAGATCACAGATTCCTGATCCCCTTCCGTAGCTGCTTCCTCCTCATCATCTGAAATTGGCCTTTGTGCCCTCTGTTTCTTGTACTTCCTTGTTGATTTGGATTCCTTGGGAGTTTCAGGAACTATCATACGTCTAAGCCTCTTGAGAAGCCTAGAACCCCCAATGTCAGAATCCTTCTTAGAAGTTACTTTCTCAGCTTCAACCACCACAGGTTCTGAAGAAGGAATCTGTTCCTCAGAATCTGATTCATCTCTCAAAGTAATTCTCCTCCTCTTTTGAGGTGTTTGAGGAACAGTCTTTGTTCTCTTTGGCTTAGAGGATGTAGGCTTCACAGTAGGTGCTGAAGAAGAAGGTTGAGCAGTCTGTGAATTGGAGAGATAGGATTTGAGATAAGTTCTGAGGGTAGGTTGAGTAGAATGAGAGGTAGGTACTGAGGTTGATGGATTTTGGGTGGTTGGAGGTGGTTGGACATCAGAGTAAATAGATCTATAAGTATCAGGATCAGCATTTACCAGGATCTGTTTCACAGACTTAGGAATCTGTAATGGTCTAACCATTTTCTTCTTAGTATCAGCATTTACCAGGTCATTAAAGTATCGTTTTGCAACCTTAAAAGGTGGGGTTTGAGTGCTGACTAAATGAGGTTCATCAGTACAGTAAGTGTAAATAAGTTGACAGAATCTAGCAAAATAAACAACATCTCGATCCTCTGTCATCCTATCCCCAATAAAACCAATTATTCCAGTTGCAAAATCAAAATGAGTTTGATGGATAATAGCATACCCTATGTGCTGACTCAGAATTGGGATAGCATCAAAATTTGAACATTTGTTCCCGAAAGCTTTGGTGATGCAATCAAAGAAGAAACTCCATTCTCTTCTGATATTAGCCCGTTTCAACTGTCCAAGTTTCGTCAGACTCTTTTCATATCCCAATTCAGCCATTAACTCCCGAAGGGCTGAGTCCTCTGGAACTGAGAAAGTACAATCCTCTGGAAGATGTAAAGCCCTGCGTATTGTACCAGGAGTGACTACAAAGGATGAATCACCCACTTGGAAGATAATACTGGGAGTTCCACGGTTACCACCATCATCAAAAATTCCAGTCCTCCAGAACCTCAGAACTTGTTGACTTGAAAATAATTCAGGATGAGTTAAGGCATACCCAACCTCACTATGTGCAAGAAGATCTTGCACAAAGTGCAATTCAGATGGAGCGTCAGCATGATCAAGAATTGCAGCATAGTTGTTTGGAACAAACTTTGCTCCATCAATGATTAAATCCTTTGGTGCCATATGAAAAAAATATTGAGTTTCAAGGATGCCTGTTAGGTGTTTGAGATAATGTCTGTATGAAAAACCAACGTGAGAAAGAAGAGAAGGAGAGTAAAAGTAAGGAGAGAGATAAAGTATAAAGAAAATAAAAGATTAAAGAAATCTTCTCTCTGTTGTACTTATACTCTGAACAAAAATGTTACCGTTGGACACCTGTCAGACATGCAGTAATAACGGACAGTTACTGGGCTCGAGAAAACAGGAATCATTACTTACCCAGTTGCCTAGTTTCAAGGAAAAACCATTCCATTTATCAAGAGAAATAGTTTTAATTCAAAATTTAAACCGTTAGCACTGATTGAATTATTTTTCATTGCATCATTGAAATTCTGAAAATACATCACATGAAAATGACCAAGATAAATTAGATATATAAGTGCTGAAAATGAATCAGAACTTAATATAAGACAAAAGTTATATGGTCATCAGAATATCAATCAGGATTTATCAACACAAGATAAAATAACTCAGAGACAAAATCTTGAAGTAAAAACAATTTTCATTAATATATCAAGACAATACATTTATGAAATGGAAATTACATCAATACTTATACAAGATTTTCCCTAAGCTCCTAATCCTAACATCAACAGCTTTAGTCCTAGCTAAGAAGCCTGACAAAGCTGAGGATGAAGAAGAACAGGAAGAAGACAAGATTAAGTCATCTTCCTCTTCCTATCTTCGACGAACAAGATGGCGAGTCGTATGATTCGCTCTTGCTGACGGATAGCTTCCCGCCTTTCCTCCTCCAATCGCTCCAGATGGCGATGGTAATCCATATAGAAGAATAGAAGGTGAGTTAGCACCTCCTGTGGGACAGAATCCCAGATCTCCTCAGGAATGGCTGTTACATACCACTCCTGCTGCCACTCGGCACAACTTAGCTCCATAGTGAAGGTTTGGTTGTTCAAAAACATGTTGTATTGAACCATTGTGTTTTTGATAGAAGAAGGAGGATAAGTGTGTGAGAAGAATGTGATGGAAAGACTGATGTGAAGTGGTTGCTTATATAGGCAAGAGAATGCCAAGAGACGCAAAGATATTTAATGCTGACAGGTAGAATTAATTCTACCTCGTCTCCCTAGACTTTGAAAAAGAATAACAGTCATTGGAAAGGGGAATCATGGTCTAGACCGCACAAGACACAAGAAACAGTGGACTGTTCAAGTACAAATACCATTAATCCTTAGCATAGTGACTATTAATCTTCCACTTCAACATATTCGAGTTCGAACTGAGACTGTTATCAAATTTTATTCATAGATAAGCCAAGTAAAGGATTAGACTGAGAAATCAGAACTTAGACCTATACCAGAACTTAACAGTCCTCAGAACATAATTTCTTAACTCGAAAAAGGAATGCCCATCTTAGTAAATACTCATACAAGTTCTGAGTTATGGACGTCAGAACTTAATCATCAGGACGTGTAACTTAGAACTTGTCCTCAGAATTTGTGCAATAATGACACGATGACTGTTTATCTAAAATAACATAGACCACCACAGAAATTTTCATCATTCAGATGGAGTGATTAGTGTGTGAATTAAGCTAAAAACAGACAAAGAGTAAAGTCTGATTTACTTCAGTACATCTTAGAAATAAGGCATAACTAAAATTTTGCTAAAGATCTGTCATTGTCCTGAAACCTACTGATGAATGAGTTCATGCTAGAGTCCATCTCAACTGTTTTGTGTTAATTTTATGCATCTTTTGCAATTCTGTTTTACAGTGGCTTCTCAGTGTAAGTGAGTCACGACTGTTTATCAGAATTTATGCTATTTTCAGGGTATTTCTCCAGTAATCATAGAGTGTGAAAAGTCACCAAGAAAATATTTTGCTTTTCTGATGCATATTTACTTAATACCAGCAATGCACTTGGGTCGTCCCTTCCACATTTTTACTCTAGATCTCAAAGGAGTACCTGATTTTAATCTTTGATCTTTTTGTTTTTTCTTTTGATAAGAGAGGTTTATCAGCACTTAGTACATTCAGCAGTTTTACTAGTATCAGAACTTAACAGATGAGTAGCATTATTCTAATTTGTGACTTAGTAATAAGATATACAAAGTAAACTTAACTAAGCTCAGTTATCAGAATTTGCTAGTGTCATAAGATTTCCACTGAAATAATTACTTCTTCCATGGAATCATTTGTTTATTGAAGACTACTAGGTCAGTATCTAGCACAGTTATCCTCATAGGAATGAATAGGTACTAGAACAAACATATCACTTATCATAGTTTAGAAACATATATCAGACAACAGTCAGTACTTAAAGACATTTATCAATTAAGCACAGAATATACAATGAGATTAATTCTGTAAATACTGAGCATAAAGTCTGATTCATAGAACAAGTCTAAGCAGATTTAGAGAAAGAACCTGAAACCATTCCAAGTTCATTTACCAATCTTGTAAAAGTAGCTTCACATAATGGTTTTGTGAAGATATCTGCCAATTGTTGATCTGTGGGAACAAAATGCAATTCCACTGTACATTCATCCACATGTTCCCTGATGAAGTGGTACCTGATGCTGATGTGCTTTGTCATTGAGTGTTGAACTGGATTACCTGTCATAGCAATAGCACTTTGATTATCACAGTAAATAGGGATTTTGAAATATGTTAACCCATAATCCAGTAACTGATTCTTCATCCAAAGAATCTGTGCACAACAGCTTCCTGCAGCAATATACTCTGCTTCTGCAGTTGATGTGGAAATTGACTTTTGTTTCTTGCTGTACCAAGAAACCAATCTGCCTCCAAGAAATTGGCAGCTTCTACTTGTGCTTTTCCAGTCAATTTTCAACCTGCAAAATCTGCATCTGTCTGAGTAACCTATTAGTTTAAAATCTGATTCTCTAGGATGCCATAATCCCAGAGCAGCTGTTCCTTTAAGATACTTAAAGATTCTTTTTACAGCTGTTAAGTGAGGTTCTCTTGGATCTGCTTGAAATCTTGCACAAAGACAGGTAACATACATGATATCAGGTCTACTAGCAGTTAGATAGAGTAGAGAGCCAATCATACCTCTGTAGTCAGTAATATCTACTGATTTACCGGTATCCTTATCCAGTTTTGTTGCAGTGGCCATTGGAGTGGATGCACTTGAACAATCTTGCATTCCAAATTTCTTTAGCAAGTTTCTGGTGTACTTGGTTTGACAAATAAAAGTACCTTCCTCATTCTGCTTGACTTGAAGGCCCAGAAAATAGCTAAGTTCCCCCATCATACTCATCTGATATCTTGACTGCATTAGTTTGGCAAACTTCTTGCAAAGTTTGTCATTTGTAGATCCAAAAATGATATCATCAACATAAATCTGGACCAGAAGTAATTCCTTTTCATGGTTGAGGTAGAACAGTGTTTTGTCTATTGTCCCTCTGTGGAATCCACTTTCCAGAAGAAACTGAGCTAAAGTCTCATACCATGCTCTAGGAGCTTGCTTAAGTCCATAAAGTGCTTTGTCAAGTCTGTAGACATAGTCTGGATGTTTGGTATCTACAAAACCTGGAGGTTGTTCAACATATACCTCTTCCTCCAATTCTCCATTGAGAAAAGCACTTTTCACATCCATTTGAAAGACAGTAAACTTTTTGTGAGCAGCATAAGCCAAAAATATCCTTATGGCTTCTAACCTAGCAACTGGTGCAAATGTTTCATCATAATCAATTCCCTCCTGTTGAGAATATCCTTTTGCAACCAGCCTTGCCTTATTCCTTGTAATTATGCCATCACTGTCAGTTTTGTTTCTGAATACCCACTTTGTACCAACAACAGATCTATTCTTTGGTCTTGGTACTAGGGTCCAGACTTTGTTTCTTTCAAATTCATTCAACTCTTCCTGCATTGCTTGCACCCAATCAGCATCTTGAAGAGCTTCTTCCACTTTCTTTGGCTCAGTCTGAGAGAGAAAAGAATTGTAAAGACACTCATTTGAAGTACCTGTTCTAGTTCTGACACCTGCATCAGGATTTCCAATAATCAAATCAGGTGTATGTGACTTTGTCCACTTCCTTGCAGATGGAAGGTTTTCTCTAGAACTGGATGCTCCCCCATGATCCATGCTATCTTCATTTTCATTTTCTGATGCTCCCCCTGAAACTATGCTCTCTGAGTTGGATTCTTCAGTATTTAGATTTTCAGCACTATCAGAACTTGGCTTATCAGAACTTGACGAATCAGAACTTGAAGAGCCAGATGCATGTTCGGATGTTTCTTGAGATGTGGTAGGATCTTGAGTATGCCCCCCCTGCATAGATGCATCTTCCTTTAACGTAGTCACCACAGTTTCAATAACATCAGAGTTTAATCCATCAGAGTTTGCAGTATCAGGACTTAGACTGTCAGGATTTTCAGTATCAGAATATGAGTCTTCATTTTCAAATCTCAGCTGATCATGGTCAATGAAATCTTTAAGACCAGTGATCTTCTTGTCATCAAAAGAGACATTGATAGATTCCATGACCACTTTTGTTCTCAAATTATAGACTCTGAAGGCTTTTATGGAAAGTGGATATCCAACAAAGATTCCTTCAGCAGCTTTTAGATCAAACTTTGATAGCTGTTCAGGATGAGTCTTGAGAACAAAACACTTGCATCCAAATACATGAAAATATTTCAGATTTGGCTTCTTTTTCTTCACCATCTCATATGGTGTTTTTCCATGCTTGTTAATAAGTGTTGCATTTTGAGTAAAACAAGCAGTCTGCACAGCTTCAGCCCAGAAATAGGTTGGAAGCTTTGTTTCTTCAAGCATTGTACATGCAGCTTCAATGAGAGTTCTATTCTTCCTTTCAACAACTCCATTTTGCTGTGGAGTTCCAGGAGCAGAAAATTCTTGCTTTATTCCATGGCTTTTGCAGAACTCTTCCATTATCAAATTCTTGAACTCAGTGCCATTATCACTCCTTAAAATTTTCACAGAATCTCTGACCATTTTATCCAGCTGTTTGACATGATCAATCAAGATAGATGCAGTTTCACTTTTTGTGTGCAAGAAATACACCCATGTGTATCTGGTGAACTCATCCACTATGACCAACGCATACTTCTTCTTTGCAATAGACATGGCATTTATTGGACCAAATAGATCAACATGTATAAGATGATAAGGCTCAAGAATTGATGAATCAGTCTTGCTCTTGAATGAAGATTTTCTTTGTTTGGCTTTCTGACATGAATCACAAAGACCATCAGGAGCAAATACTGTGTTTGGCAATCCTCTCACAAGATCTTTCTTGACCAGTTCATTTATATTGTTGAAATTTAAATGAGAGAGTTTCTTATGCCAATTCCAGCTTTCTTCAATTGATGCTCTACTTATCAGACAGATTGCAGAACCATCAGTACTTGTTGAAAGCTTAGCTTCATAAATGTTACCACGTCTGTATCCTTTCAGAACAACTTTGCCTTTAGATTTACTCACAATTTCACAGTGTTCTTCAAAGAAATCAACATGATAACCTCTGTCACAGATTTGACTTATACTCAGTAGGTTGTGTTTAAGTCCTGAGACCAGAGCTACTTGTTTAATTATGACATTTCCAAGATTGATATTGCCATATCCCAATGTTTTTCCAATGTTGCCATCTCCATAAGAAACACTTGGGCCAGCTTTCTCCACAAAGTCTGATAGCAGGGCCTTATTTCCAGTCATATGTCCTGAACATCTACTGTCCAGAACTAGAATATTTTTCCTGTTGCCCTGCAATCACAAAGACCACTAATTATTAGTTTTAAGGACCCAGACTTGCTTGGATCCTTTGGCCTTATTAAGTTTGTTAACATTTGCAGCGGATTTAGCATCAGAGTTTATGTTAACAATTTTCTTATCAGAATTTACACTATCAGACTTTGAATCAGAATTTACACTAGAAGGAACAATGGAAACTTTCTTCAAAGAAGGTTTTATTTGATAATAATTATAGTACAAACTATGATATTCCTTACAAGTATAAATGGAATGCCATAAACTACCACAATGAAAACAAGGATTTTGTGGTTTGTATCTAACAGACTGACTCTTAACTCCTGATTTTGAAGGTAAGGAGTTAATATTCTTATTCTTCCTGCAAAAAGAAGCCAGATGGTTAGAACTTCCACAGTTATGACATGCTTTCCTAGGAGCATCAGGAACAGGTTTATAATCATTGCTTTTATTCACACCTTCCTTTCCATTCCTATTTTTCCTAGGTGATTTTACCTTGTTTGCATTCTTGACATCTTTCAGCTTATGCTTAAGCTGCTTCTTTGTCATTAAGCCTATGTTCACTTCAGCTGTCTTTTCCTGTTTTAGTTTGTCAGAAGTTAATTCCTCTTTATCTTCTGATTTCTCATTTTCAGACTTTACAGTTACAAACTTAATAGGTTTAAACTTTGGCTTTTGCTTAACAACAGGCTTAATTTCTTCAGTTCCTTTATCATTCTTATCTTCTCTATAACCTAAGCCCTCTTTCCAATTTCCACTACTTAGCAAATTTTGAGTTGTTTTGCCAGAGTTAGTCCAAGTCCTGATAATCTCTCTTTCCTTTTCTAACTTAGTTTTTAGAGATTCATTTAATTTTAGCACTTCATTCCTAACATAAAAAGCATCATCTCTATCCTTCTGAGTTTGATGGAACATGACTAACTCTTTTTCTAAGAAATCATTCCTTTTCTTAAATGCAAGATTTTCAGAAGTTAATCTTTCACATGTTAAAGTTTGGTCTCTATATCTAACAAACATGGTTTTAAGATATCTTCTCAACTCATTAATATCATCAGTATGAAAAACATAAGTAGTCTGAGGTACCTTTGTTTCAGCAGCTTCAGAACTGCTCTCAACACTTTCTTTATCAGCATTTGCCATCAATGCATAGTTCTCCTCACTTTCAGAGTCTGAGGTGTCTGTCCAGCTTTTCTGCTTTGTGACAAGAGCCTTGCCTCTGTCACCCTTTACCTTCTTGCAGTCAGGAGATATGTGGCCTTTCTCACCACAGTTATAGCATTTAACATTGGTGTAATCTCCTCTGTCAGACTTTCCTCCTCTGACTTCAGATCTTCTGAAATTCTTCTTATCAGAACTTATGCTTTTCCTGGAAAACTTCTTTCCCTTCCTGAACTTCCTGTATGCAATCTTTGTGATTCCTTTCACCATAAGAGCACACAGCTTTATCATCTCCTCATCAGCATCAGTCTCAGGCAAGCTTTCAGAATCTGAGTCATCATCACTCTCAGCACTTGATGACTCAGTATCAGACTTTATGAAAAGAGCTTTACCCTTGTCTTTCTTTGAGGAAGCTGCTTTGGGGAATTCTTCTTCAGCCTTAAGAGCAACTGTCCTTGACTTTCCTCCTTTCCTCTTGCTTCTTTGTTCCATCTCCAGCTCATGAGTCTTGAGCATTCCATAGATTTCGTCAAGAGTTGTTTCATCAAGATTGTAGTTGTCTCTTATTGTCGTTGCCTTCAAATCCCAGCATTCAGGAAGAGCTAACAGGAACTTAAGGTTTGAATCTTCAAGATCATACTCTTTATCAACCAATGACAAATCATTCAAAAGTTTGACAAATCTATCATATAAATCATTCAATGACTCATTAGTCTTTGAGTCAAAATATTCATACTCTTGAGTGAGTATTGTCTTCCTGTTCTTCTTAATTGTGTCAGTTCCCTGACACCTTGTTTCCAGAGCATCCCATATCTCCTTAGCAGTCTTGCAGTTGATTACCCTGTTTGACATTACATTATCAATGGCACTATGCAGTAAGTGTCGTACCTTAGCATCCTTAGCAATTGATGCTATGTCCTCAGCAGTATAATCACTCTTCTCCTTTGGTACGGTCTTTGCTGCTTCACCTGCAACTGCAACAGCGAGTTTGGTTGGTTTGTGAGGACCTTCCTTGATTCTATCCAGGTATTCTGGATCTGTTGCTTCCAGGAACATGGTCATCCTTACCTTCCATATGGGATATTCAGATGGTCTCAGTATGGGGACTCTGATGGTCTCATACCGACTCTGAATTTGTGTCTTTGGTGGTTCCTCAGTTGTAGTAGGCTTAGTAGGAGTTTCTGTGTCCGACATGATTGTGTTTGGATCTTTAACTGTATGTAAGTTAACAGATAGGCTCTGATACCAAATGTTAGGTCACACACACACTGTAGAGGGGGTGAATACAGTGTATAGTACACTTAAATCGAACTTTAAGAACTTAAGTAACAGAAAACAAACTTTATTGAAACAATAAACTCTGTTACAGTATGGAACTGTTACCTCTCAGTGATGAACAAATATCACGAGAGCTGCTAGGGTTACAATGAATAATCTTTTCTAATAATGATAACACTTATAGTGTAAACCCTATGTCTGTGTTTATATACTACACAGTTACAAGATAATCGCTAATTGATATGGAATATAATTCTGCTTCCTAAAATATATCAATCAGATATCTTTTCTTCCAAGTATTCCATTCTTCACGGAATTCCTTCTTCATGCATATCTCTTCTTATGTTTATCTCGATCTTCTTTCCTTTAATCAGCTACTGTCCTTATCTGATTGTCCTTCAGCACTTAAGTTCTGATATCTATCTTCTGATGATTATCTCCTGATAATATAAGTACTGATATCCTTAAGTCCTGACTTCCAGTATAAGTACTGATCAACAGTTAAGTACTGATTTATCCTGTTCACGTAAGATCTGAAAGCTAAACATAAAACATATTAGCCATGACATTATCAAATATATCTAACATTTTATATATTCGTCAGTTTGTTGATTGAATGTTATTATATATATATATATTAAATAGTTATTAATTATATTTTTTAATTTTCAATTATATATATAATAGTTACTTAATAAAAATATATAATGCAATATTATAATAATAGAATTTTAGAATCTAGTATTTGCGGTAAAAAAATTTACACTCCTTCAAATCGATATGATAAGGGATTGAAATAATGTCTGACCGAATATATGAGTTAGTTAAATTCAATAAGTGCATAACATAATTTATAATTATAAAAGAGCTCTACATTTTAATTAAAAAAAAAGTTGAACTGAACCACATTCAACCCAATTGCAGTTGCAAGTTGCAGTTATTGAACACGCAGGGGGGAGGCGAGGGAAAAGGGTTGTAGAGTATTTCACAAACTGAGAAAGGGGATTCTTAGGCTTTGATTGGTTCATTGCACATTATTAGAGGTAAGAAGTTCTTTTCTTCAATCTTCAGTATTTGTTCATGTCTGCAATATATATCATCAATTAAACTATTAGACATATATGTACTGATGGCGGCTAACTATGACGCATGAGGAGTGTGTTATTCAGAATGAAAGGAATGCAATTGCTATGTCCTATTTTTGTAGAAGCATATGACAAAGGAGAGCTGGTATGTTATTTCCTACAAATCTTTATATGGCATGTACTTGTACTTCAATTCTATTCGAATTTGCTTAGTCAGTACAATTAATATATTTATATTTTCCCCAATCAGCCTTTTCCTGAGGACTTTATAAAAAATGTGGGTAATCAATTGACCGGAACAGTATATCTCTGGGTTAGAAATGGTGATGCATGATAATGTTCATTGGATAGTTCCAATGCATGCATAGGAAATGTTAGGAAAATTATGGATTTATATGTAATGAAACCATACTGTGTCTTCCTTCTTGATTACAAAGACCATGGATGTATTCATGTTCAAATATTTGATGGTAATACGGTAGAGATTGATTACCCACTAAGGCCTATTCAGTATCATAAAGTGTGCGGTATAGGACATGATCGAGAAATTTTTACTCCGACTGAAATTGATAAACTGGCAGCAAGGTTCTTCTACAATGCAATGGGTGACAGCCTCCTAAGTGACTGAGTTTACATTGACAAAAAACACCTTCAAAAAAATGCTTACACTCAGGTTACTTTTTTCTCAATCGAATGTCAGTTCCGCTTGCTATTTCTACTATTAAGTTCAATTTTAATTCTATATTGGTTAGGTGCTGCCCAATGATGTAATCGCCCGATTAAATGTACATGAACAAATGACCCGGGTTCAGTTATGCCTCAACAAAAGTACTTGGATTATAAACTTGAAATGGGAGAATGGGAATTTGCTCTTTAACAAAGAGTGGACAAAATTCTGTGAATATGTGAACTTGAAAGAAGGGGATGTTTGTGTGTTTTCGCGTACAGAGCATTCGCAGAGGTTGAATATAAGTATCATTGACAATGATAATGACAATGAATCAAAAATTGAAGGTATATTTGTAGATCTTTATCAGACCTCAAAAACCTTTAACTGTATGACAAAATTGTTAACCATGTTGTATTCTTCCTGGGCAGTTCATGGAAGTGGAATTTCAGCCAAAAAATGTTTCAAAATGGTTAGTCATGACATGCTGCATGACGGGAATCTGGTAACGTAATTGCATAACTTACATTTGTTGTAACAATTTTAGGGAGTGGCTAATACATTTATGTTCTTCACATCTATATTTGTACTATATAGAAATTACCATCAAAGTTTATAGACACTTATGGTTCAATGCTGGGTGACAAAGTTAGGTTGTCGTTTGGTGACGGGTGGCAGTACATTGCTAAGTTCTCTGAGCACAATAAAAGTTTGTTCGATATGGATGAAGTTTTCAACAATTATTTTGTGAGGGAGAGTTTTTGGATTTTCTTCGATTGTGTTGGTCCATCAAGTCTATACTTAACAATATTTAGCACAAATTGTATGGATATTCTTCATTCTGCACCCGCTAAAGTGTCTTTGAAAGAGCTGGGGAAAAGACTGTGTTTTGAGGTTACTAATATGTCTACGTCAGATTCAGATTCTTCAGGTACTTTTCATTTCAGTATGTAGTATATTACCAAAGAACTGTACAGAATAACCAATTTTGTTTCATTTATAACAGATGCTCATTTGGAGAGATCGCCAGGCCAAACAACAGGTACAACAATACTCTGTCCATTTAGGTAGGATGTCTGTTGGCCTGTATGCATAATTAATAGTAATTATTTTTATTCCAGGATTGGTTAATCACATTTCATCAGGAGGAAGTCAATTACCTGTGATTTTGCATGATACGGCTAAGGCAAATGTCGAGGAAGGTACCTTTGAATTGATGCCTTAATGACTTGTTATAGTTTCATACGTATGTGTATATTTTGTGCGGGCGATCGTTGGGATGTATGCATATTATAACTAATTATTTGTATTCCAAGATTGGTTAATGAGATATCATTGGGAGGAAGTCAAATACCTGGGATTTTGCATGATGCGGCTCAGGCAAATGTGGATGAAGGTACATTTCAATTGATGGGTTAATGACTTGTTATACTTACATAAGTAATTGTAAAATTTCATGCCGCTTCAGGAGCCACCCAAGGGGATCCAGAAGTATATTTTGGTGAAGAAGAAAATACCATTTCCTTCACAGTAACTCTGTTGCCGTCACATGTTGATCAAAGAGGACACAGAGTGGTAAGATTACCTGTACCCAGTCCTTGTAAAAATGTGATCATGCTTAATCCATATTTGTCCCCTTAACTTTTTTTTTATCTTCCATATAGTATTTCCCAAGACACATGCTCCAAGTATTTCGACCATGGACCAAATCTACTCTCATCAGACTTCTATTTGGATATGGTACTTGGTTTGTCGCTGTTCAGCGAAAGAGGAAAATATGCCGATTTGGATTGTGCTGGAACGATTTCACCTACGACAATAACTTTGTTGCAGGAAACAGACTACGATTCATTTACCAAAATAACTACACATTCAGAGTTGTAATCCTTAGTTAATTGCACTTCCAATCTGGCATGAAGGTTATTTGTACTTTAATTTTGTACTTATTTGTACTTTTGAAGTTTATTACGTTTCATCAACTATTCACATTTTAATTATACCCCCTTTCTTCACCTATTTCTACGGTCATAGGCGTAATTCTTCTTTATTATGTTACATGTAAGATGAAACAATTCAGAATACATTTGTAGAAGAATAAACTACTACCAATCCGTAACGTAATTTACAATATATAATGGTTAAGAGCAAAGTATTTAACACGGTAAAACATTTTCCCATAATCAGATTTACATAATTACTTAATAACAATAATGTATTCCTACACATTTATAAATTCAAACAAACTAAGCTTCTGGAAGGCCGTAAAAAACTTCTTTGTAAATAACGTTCTGGGTGATATTTGTAGCTGCACCAGACTCATCATCAACAAATATAGTGAGGCCAGTGGGTGAGGTTACTCGACTAATAGCAACATAGTACTGTCAATGACTGAACACTGACTTAGGTAAGTATATCCCAACTGTCTTCAGGGATTGACCTTGAGATTTGTTGATTGTCATGGCATAGCAAATCTGTAAAGGCATTTGTTTCCGTACCAATTTGAATGACATCTTTGTATCTGAGGGAGAAAGCTCCATACGTGGAATGAAATGCTTCGAACCAACAAACGTACCACAGATTACTTCACACTCCACACAGAATCTCAGGCATTTGGTCACAATCATCCTTGTACCATTACACAAACCTAGGGTTTGGTTCAAATTATGCATTAGCATAACAACAGCCCCAACCTTCAGTTTCAGATCATGAGGTGGCATCCCAGCTACATTTAAGGAGTTCAAATACTTATTGGGAAGGCTTCATTCAGATCCTCATCTGTCCCACCAAATTCCTATGCAGCATCAGCACTAAAATAGGACACAGATTCTCCGTGGAGCTTGTCTACAATAAGCGAGTTGAGGTGGCCCACAGTCTGGTTGGTAGGAGTCAAAATAGCTCTCTCGCTCAAGTACTGTGTACTCTGCCCTTTGTGAGCAAAATTATATACGTGCTACGAATCATGTTATCAACTGTGTTTTCAGTTTGTACGTTACAGAACTAAGACAAAATCAAAATTTAATTTTCAGTGACTGGGAAATTGCAGACTCGAGCTGGACTGACCTGGCCATTACCAATGTCAAGTACCCATTTTACAAACTTTTTAAGCTCTTCATTTTCACTATCACTCTCACCTTGTTTCAAGCGCATGTTTTCTGTCAGTAAGAATACTTGGCAAATGGACCACAGCCTTGACCTAGTGATACAGGCAGCTACAATATCAGCACGATCTCCATACGTAATTACTGGGAGGATTTGACAGAAATCACCACCCAGAACTATGGTAATACCGCCAAACGGCATGGCATAACGTTCTGGATCAACAGCTTTCATGATATCCTTCAACGATCGGTTTAGGCATTCAAATGCGTACCTATGCTGCATAGGCGCCTCGTCCCGTATTATTAATTGTGTCTGCTTTATGAGTTGCGCAACATCTGAATCATGGGCAATATTACATGTTGAACATTCATCAAGAACTATTGGAATTTTAAATCTGGAGTGCGCAGTCCGACCACCGGGTATTAATGTGGCAGCAATCCCTGAAGAAGCAACTGGAAGCATAATTTTACCTTGTGAACGTAACTTACATATAGGAGTTCTCCATAAGAATGTCTTTCCACAACCCCCACTACCATAAACGAAGAAAATCCCTCCAACTTTAGTGTCAATAGATTGTATTACTGCATCATATATTTTCCTCTGCTCCTCTGTACAGTCCTGTAGTAGCTTGGCAGTTTCATACTCCATCTTCCTGGTGTCATAGCTTGTCTCTTCAATTATCAAATTGTTTGTTCCATTGTTCAAATAGCTGCGAGGAGGTTGAGGCAACTGATCAAATTTCTTCAAGGATTTACCAACTGACCGGAGCAACTCATCTATTTCTGCAATATTTGATATCTAAAACTATTTAACAGCATTCACCCAATTATAGAAAAAATGATGAACAATTAATGGACTGCATTTCCAGCCCACAAAATTTTAAAATTTGTCATACATTGTAATGTAAAAAGGTGTCATACCTCCTAAAGCATAGAACTGCAGTTGCATGTCATTAAGAGTGAATAAGGTATTTGGACAACTTTGACGTCGTCTGAGTAAAATGTCATCAACCATGCTCTTCCAATGTGTACTCCATAAAGTCGTCAAATCAATGACTTTACAATTGACAATAATATGGACAAAAAGTTGTCGAACTTGGGGAGGTAATCCACCTGTAGAAGCTTGAGTCAACACTTCATGCCATTCTTTATCATCGTCAAGTAAACCATACTCTTTACAGGCATCGCGAAAAGTACTGTAACATACTCCATTAACAGTATGTAAAGACGTAAAGGAGGTGGCACCACGTACCTTCGTAAGCAATAAACGAAGAAACCAAGGCTCACCCGTACTGTGATGCACATAACATAATCTACCTATTTGAAAACCACGCTTCCACATGGTCCATTTCCTCTCACCATCATTCCATACATAAAACCGTGGGATTTCATCATAAGTGTCCTTCCGTGCATTAACATCAACAGAGTTTAAATAAAAAAAGGCTTCCAGTTTACTGAACTTGTTCTTCTCCCTGGCAGCAACTTTCTCTAGCGCTTCATTGGCACAGAAGGTGCAGTTTTTGTCACCTGATAAGTGAAATTGAAGTCTCTCAACAGATATACTTCTATGATGGATAGGGAAGCCAAAAATCCTATAGGCTGATTCAGCACCGCATAAATATCTCCCATCAAAATATGCATTTATCTCATCTATTCCCCCCTCATCAGTGTGATTCGCTTGCCTTTTTCTCTTTCTCTGGACATGAACGATAGCACGATCATGGCCTTTCAAACAGTATTTAAATAAATACTTAAGACTGCGTGCATGAAAACATATTTTCACATTCATATGGCATTGATACTTGACTAAAAGATTCCGGTTGTATGGTACTACCCACTGGTTGTCCAACTCAGCCTTCCTTATTTCAACAGTAATGTTTGTCTCGCGACGCATATACATCGGGAAGCCACTGTCATCAAAAGTAGATCGAGCATAGTACCTAAAACCATTCAATTATTACAAAGTTTAGGTATTAGGGTAACTTACTGGATTCTGAAATGACACAAAAAAGGGTATGCCTATATCTTACTTTTTCGGAAAATGACGTATGTAACATAAATCTTTCATGCATGGAGACTTTACATTTGGCAAACCACATGGACCGTGGATCATAAATTCCTTCACGGCTGCATAACCATTCGGATCTAATAAAGGATCTGGGATTTCTGCAGATACAAAATTATCCACATTCTGCTTGAGGTTTTTTTTTGAATCAGCATCTAGCCATATTAACATATGTACATGTGGAAGGCCTCTTTTTTGAAACTCGACGACATACATAACTGTAAAATGGGAAAATTTAGATTATATTGGCAATATGCAAACAAAAATGTAATTAGAAATTAAACTAAGAAAGTCCTGGTAAACAATCTTACCTCCAATACAAACACCAAAGTGTTTTTTGTCCTTAATATCTACCATTAACTGATCAAGTTTTAGCCTAAACACCCTTGATACGATGTCAGGACAGTTTGGAGCAATGCAACCAGGCACATACTCCATCATCTTCTGAATTTCATCCCAAAGAGAATTACAAGTCATAGTCAGGAATATGTCAGGATGTCCGATGTAACGGCATACGGCCAACGCATCTTGAAAATTTTGTTGCAAGTATCGCTTCGAACCAACGTAGCCAGCTGGCAGAACTATACCTTTACCGGTATTTGAACTGTCCACATCACCTCTGCTAACAGATCTATAAATATTGTTGTATAATTCATTCCGTAAAGTAGTTTGGTGAGTACGGATCCACCATAGTCGTGTCTGTTTAATGGTAGAAAAAGCATCTACCATATACTGTTGAAATAGTCTTCTACCTAGCCGATGAGTCAAACCTACAATACAACTTTCATTATTTATTTTTGGGGAACATAAAGAAACATATATTAATTTCTAAATATACCTTACCATCAGACTCTCTAATTTGGAAAGTATATGAGTAGTAATTCTTCAGAGACAAAAAGCCACGTGGTTTGCAAGAACTATCAGCAGTCTTTTCAAATTTAATCTTTGGGTGAAATTCATCTTCTCCACGTGGAAAGAGTAAAGGGTACTGTAAAGCCATCAACTTCGGATGAACATAAGAAACACGGACTAAAACTTTACCTTTTTCGTTAACAACTATATCACGGTCGCCACAGGTTTCTTCAGTGTCACCAACCATAATGCCAGCAACTTCATCAGTGCTAGAAATATGACATTCTCTTCCACTCTCAGATCTGATAACTTTGAGTGTAATCTGCAGCTCAACTATTTCATCGCTTTCATACAAATCACGCTGCTGCCTAAACTCACCAACCAATTGATTAGTTTCATCTAACATTGTTATAAGACCTCGTACAACCTCTTTATCAACACTTTCTCGGTCATGACACTAACCCACCGAAGATGATTATCAACGTCGTTAATGGTGTCATAAATGTAAAGTTGACAAAATTTGGGGGTTTCACTGTCATTCAGTATTAAAGATCCAAAAACATGGTGGTTCTGACCATTTAATCTGTATACATAAGGTGCCCTTCCATTGTTAATTGAATGATCTATGTTACCACCAGTAGAAGTAAAGGCAAAAATTGCATTGTAGAGCCGTATCAATCTATGAAAAGTAGGACCTCTTTTCTTGTCGTTGTATAAATCCAGCAAATAATCAGGGGTAGGAGGGATTGGAGGCAATCTCACAACACCTTTCATGCAACAAAGAGAAAATATATGACAGCCTTTAGTCATATCTTTATTTACCCTTTCTTCCTTCCACATCCGAGCATGACATTTGGAACATATGGCAGTAGGACCACCCAAAAAAGCATACTCCTCAGGAATGACACGTCGCGGTGCACGACTGCTCTGCATCAAATTACAATCCGAATTCATCCCATCAACAATGACTTCATCATCACCATCAAGCGACCAACTAAGATAATCTGCATCATCTGCATTTTTTTATTTTAGTTTGACAAAATTAAATGTGGATACTTTTCTAGGAGTACATCTTTGTTTTTCTTACCACTTGATTCACAATCACTTGCTTCATGATCTGATCCTTCAGAATCATCAGACAAAAATGAAGGAGCAACTACATTCAGACCTGCAAGAAAATATTAAATGGTAAATCATAATTACGTACGACATAACAATGACGCAATATCACATTCATTTCACCTTCATTAAAGTCATTACTTTCTTCCTTATCATCACTAACAATCTCATCTGCGAATAATTCTCTACCAAATCCAAGATAATTTTCCTTCTCTTTCCGGTTCAAAGGTTCACGTCCATTTAACGAAACATCATTAATGTTTGATCGAGTTTCCTCTGTTTCATAATTAAAACAACTATTAATTAGTTATTGCTGTTACCATAAGGATAGACAGACAAAAGCTTAACAATGCTAGAATCTAATATTTACCTCTCAACATATTTCTAGAAAATGAGGCGCTACCTGAATTTGTTACATCTGATAAAGAAGTTCTGTCCTGACTACCTTCAAGAGGATTCATGTAGTTTACTCTGCTATTTGATCGGGGAGTAACTATAGGACTATTACATTCTACCAACCAAATATTATACGCATTATTGCTTCATAAACATAAAATAGCAGTTGCTTTGCAAGAAAAACACAGAGTAAATTAAGAAAATGAACAGTACTTGCAGCTGTGTCATTCAAGTCCCCTGACCTAGGCAAGTCACCAAGTTTCCTCCTCTTTCCCACCAACCTAACAATATTTGGCGTGGATTCCGTCAACATACCTGCATTACAGACAAAACAATGGGTAGTCAGAACATAAGCCTAAATATGTTTGCGGTTTAAATTTTGTAAGAATTAAAATCTGTACTTGTAGGTGTTTTGTTTTGGCTCCCACTACTAACTATTGCTGGGGTAAACAGAGGTGATCGGTTCGTCTTGGTTGACGGAGTATGAACGTTGGCCATTGATCGTGTTAACACGGGTGCTGAACAAACACAAACAGAAGTCTTACTTATATTCACACATACGAAGAGAAGGTATTCAATAACAAACTTACCTGTGGTAGTACTCCTTACCTATGGAAGAAGATAAAGCACAACGATTAGCAATAGCAAAGTCGAAAACCACATTCTCTTTGTTACGATTCAATTATTTCGTTCTTCTGTACTTCCGACCATAATCTGCATTCAAATCTTCCAGGTTAAAGAACTTGTCACCTTCTTCACCACCCATTCCTTGCACAATAAATCAACCCGTACTCAAATGGAAGACACATGTAAGAAGACACAGGTAAGAAGCTATTCAAGCTATTCAAGTGCACACATGTATACACAATATTCAAGTGGGTGAAGACATTATTCAAAAGAGAGGGAGAAGTCACTAATTAACCTAAAGAAACTAATCAGAATTTGAATTTCAAATTCAAAAGTGTATAGGACACATTCTTACCTTCCAAGAGAAGCTTAAAAAGCTTTCAACATAAGCTTTCTTCTCATCCAATATAATCTTTATTCTCATCCAATATGTAATTTTAAAAAACTAATCAGTGGCAACTTTAGTAATTTTTTACAACTTGGTGGGTATAATGCGAAAAAGGGGTGGAAGTTACTATTCAAAAGGGCTAGTATGAACTATTATATACATAGATTTAATCAACTTTTGAGAATGAAAGTAAAGAATTCGATAGAAAACCTAACATTAATTTATATGCATAATAGTAAAAAAATCCAAAATAATGGTGTGTCACCTGACACACCGTGGGGTACATCCGCCACTGTTACCGAGAAATGATTCAACCAATTATACCCAATCCTATTACAAAGCCAACTCTTATGATAACCTACGAATATAAATGATCTCAAAATTTTCAAGTCCAACAAAAATGTTTTTTTTGAAAAAGACAAATAATTCAATAATAAAAATCCATACGGCATCTACACATATAATAGAAATTGAACAAACGCATAATCATATAATCATTGAATCATTTCTTCTTAGATAGGCAACCAAGCGATTTTTTAAACAGATATGTACATGTTATAATTCTCCAATTGTTATTTTGAGAAATCGACCATAGATGCATTATCATAAAAACTCTTGTCACTGAATCAATATTATGTGAACCCGGATAGAGCCCAACCCAGGTCTAGGATGACACAGGCGCAGTTAGAGGACCAAGACCCCCCACCCAAAAACAGTCAAGTGGAGAGAAGCAGGCTCAGGTTATAGCCGGGCCTAGGACCAACCCGGGAGTAGGGTCACCTTCCAGCTAGAATCCAACCCAGCTAGAGCAGACTCGGGGGGGGGGGGTCCCTCAAGCACATGCATACCCCACAACCCGCCAAGGAAGGGCACGTAGGCACGTGACAATGACAGCTATCAACAACCAACATCTAGGACAAGCATGACACGCGCCAGCATACCTTTGATGCATACTGAAGGTGGTCCTCACCTAGACACGTGTATACAATCCATCCGAGCCTGGAGTCCTCCGCCTCCAAGAACGAACGACCCTGATCTAAAGGTACCAACCCCTAAACCCTAACTTTGAGCTATAAATACCCCAAAGGGAAACAGGTTTAGGGGTTACGCACACGCTCTCTTACACACTCATATACACACACAACCACCTCCCTTTCCTATCTATATTCTTCTTCCCCAAGTGAGTTCTTACTCTCACATCGTTGGCACCGCGGGGCTCAAACCCCCCTCCGGTGTTGTTTTGCAGACACCCCACAGCAGCTACACCTCAACCACCGCAAGGAAGTCCAGGAACGACATCGGAAGGAGCCGCCCCGCTCATCGAAGTTATCATTTGGCGCTAGAAGGAGGGGCTCTCCATCCTTGGGTCACGGTGCCCTTGGGTTCACCTTCAACAGCAACCTCTTAAAAGTGTCCATTAATTTAACCTGTAAGAAACCAAGCAACCATACTCTCTCATAATCATGAATGTTATTTAAGCCACGTTTGTGTGTGCTCGTCATTTTTGGCCACGTTTGTGTGAGCCCAGTTTCATTTGCTTTTGAGCCACGTTTGTGTGTGCTATAGATAGTTTTGATTGTTTTAAAACCCAGATCTGCATATTGTCTTTGTGTTTTAGACCCTGTTATACTTATTCCGCAATATTGTTAGCAACACCAAGAAAATTTGTTTGGTGTTGTTCTGAAATTTTTTTGCTACCTATAAAAAGCAACCTTAGATCTACATTTTTAGTTTCAAACCTTGGTCAGTTGTTGTTTGTACATTTGAGATAATGGCAAGAGCAGGAAAAAGTACGGTTAGGAGAACCTCCGCAAGAACCCAGGTCCAGGACCAGGACCATTCTCAGGCACAAGACCCCGGGGGCGACCGAGACACCCTCCAGGAGCAACCATTGACACAACATACCCCGGTATTGGAAAGGGTAGTAACACCCCGGAATGCCAGGAACCTCATTGAGCTAAATCAATATAAGTACACCAATATTTCGGTGGTTGAGGAGCATATGGCTAACCTAACCAGCAATGAATTGGCTAAAACAATCAGGCTCTAGAGAGAAGAGCAAGCCCGGGCTCAGCTAGAATTTGAACAAGAGGATGATCAAAAAGAGTCCTGGGACTTTTAGCAATCTAGGAGATATGTCTTTGACCGAATCAGAGCTAAGGGGAAAAAAGTCAAAAAGACCAAAGTAAGAAAGAGATAAAAGCAACCAGGAAGAAGAGGTTGGAAGAAATGAGGGAACATATAAGAAGAGAAGAAGAAGCAAAGCTTGAGCTAAAGATCCAAAAAAGAATGCAGCTAGAAGAGGAAAGGCTACTAACCAAGGCCAAGACCAAAAGGACCCGGAGGGACCCCACCCCTGAGGTCATTTCTGATGATGAGTAGGATGGGCAGATGGACTTCAAAGATATGATTTATGAACTTCAAAGGAAGATGGAGAAGGACTCTGGAATGGAGATTGGGGAAACTCTAACACCCTTAAGCCATTCATTAGAATCCATTCCCCGGCATAGAAACCTCAAGCATCATAACTTCGATTCATTTGACGGATTGGGAGTTCCAGAAGAACACTTGAATTGCTTCGAAAAAATTGCACAGATATACTACTAGAACAACTTAACGAAGTCCAGGTTCTTCGCGTTGACTCTTAAGGGGGGTCAAAGGTGGTTTAACAGGATCCCCTCCCGAAGCATCCACAACTGGAAAGAATTCCGCGAATCCTTCCTCAGGAGGTTCCGAGCAAACAAGACACATGAGCTGCACATGTGCCATCTTGAAACTATACGCCGGTATGACAACGAAACTCTTTCAGCCTATATGAGGTATTTCCAGGAAGCAATCAATAAGATCTCAAACTTAGATGAGCGGGAGGCACTAAGCATATTCCGAACAAACCTGGACCCGGAACAAAACAAAAGGTATATTGTAGAGTTGATCAACAAGGAACCACAGAGCCTAGTTGCTGCCTACTATATGGCAGCCAAATTCATCAAAGAAACGGATGTGCTCCAGGCTATGAGGATGACCCGGAATGGGGGATCCAGGAGCAAAAACTCTGATGACCGACCGAAAGGGGGTTACCATCAAGACAAAAAGTTCAAGCAAAGCCAACAAAGCCAGAAGATCCATTTTGTGCAGAATACTCCAATATTTCAGAGACTTGGTCCTAAGACGGAATCTAAGAGCGACCCAGGACCAACTAGGCAAACCATAGTGCCTAGGAAGGAGCCATATTGGACCCCCTAAACAGGACCAGGGAGGAAATACTGAAAGAGATCAATGACAAGCTATTCTACTACCCGCCGAAGCCCATGCAAACTCCCCCGGAGAGCCAACCTTACAATAGACAATGTGATTATCATGAAACACATGACCAAAAAACAGAGAATTGCCTATCTCTCAAGTAATTCATTGAGGAGCAAGATCAAGAAGGGGAACTAAAACCAGTATGTATCCCGGGATGCCAATCAGAAAGGAGAAGGATCAAGGAAAGCAAAGAATGTGGTGAATGTAGTCCTAGGAGGCTCCCACTCACCTCCCCGAAGCCCAGACTCCGGCGATGAAGTATTCTATATCCAATCCTTCCCGAAGATGATAATTTCTTTCAGCAATAAGGATTACGAAGGAGTCAATCCCAATCTCAATGAAGCCTTGGTAGTAACACTTGATATTTTTGACAATGAAGTAAGAAGGATGCTGATAGAAAATGGCTCCTCGGTTAACATCCTCTTCAAGCGTATTGTGAATCGAATGAAACTAGGGAGTATCCGCTCAAATGAATTCCAGGAGGACCCCTCTATGGGTTCGAGAATAACTTGATCCCGATTCAAGGAACCCTATACCTGCCTGTCATATTTGGATCAATTTCAAACCAAGTCACCTATGTGATAAAATTCTATGTGATCAAAACTCCCTCATCCTACAATGGAATAATTGGTCGCTCAGGTCTGACCTGGATATAAGCAATTACCTCTATATCACACTTGAAAATTAAGTTCCCAACTCCAACGGAGATAAGAGAAGTTAAAGGAGACTACGAAGTCACATAAAAGGTTATAGCCAGGACCTGATCATGGCAGAAACTCACCAGGAGAACAAAAGGAAGGCCGCAGTCCTTCGAAAGCAGCAGAGCACCAAAAACCATCACCCCCACTCAAGGGATGTTTCGATAAGAGAAGTCCAAGTTATAGAATCAAACCTGGATCTAAAAGCAACCAAGCCAGGCTTGGAAGAGCTAGAGAGCAACCAAGTCATGGTAGAGATTGAAGTAGACCCAGCTCTTAGCCAGGGCAATCCTACTATGCAAGCAACCAACCCTGAAATAAATGAAGTAAGAGAAAGCAACTAAGAAAAGACGACATCCCAGGGTCAAATCTACATGAAGAAAAATGTTGAAGCCCGACACCAAGATTAAGCAAAGGTCGAGGCTGCACTAGAAATAGAAATAATTCTGATCAATGAGAGCAATCCTTCTAAGAAGGTAATGATAGGATCCGGGCTTGAAACCATTTTTAGAGAAGAGTTGGTGTCATTGCTCCGAAGGTACTCTGATGTATTTTCCTGGAGCCCAAGAGACATGTTAGGGATTCATAAATCCATAGAAAAGCATAGCTTGGATGTCAACCAATACAGGAAACCCGTTAAGCAGAAGAGAAAAAATTTTGCCCCACAGAGGCAAAAAGCAATAGACGAAGAAGTTGAGAAACTACTCAAAGATGGAATCATATGCGAAGTTAAATACCAGGAATGTCTGGCTAATATGGTAATTGTAAAGTAGGAAAATGGGAAATGGAGAATGTGAATTGACTACACCGACTTGAATAATGCATGCCCAAAGGATCCCTACCCCCTGCCAAATTTTGATCAACTGATAGATGCCACATATGGGCATGTCATGCTAAGTTTCATGGACGCCTTCTCGGGGTACTACCAAATCAAGATGAATCCGAAAGACATCCAAAAGACAAGATTCATCACCCGCAGAGCAGTCTATGCCTATATCATATTACCTTTTGGATTAACGAATGCATGCTCAACCTACCAGAGAGCAATGAATAAGATTTTCAAGACCCATCTTGGAAGAAACTTAGAATCCTATGTTGATGATATGTTTGCAAAGTCCACAAGCATCCCGGGTCATATCGAAGATCCAAGAGAATGCTTTGACAACCTAAGGAAGCACTCACTAAAGCTGAATCCGGAAAAATGCACCTTTGAAGTGGGGGAGGTAAATTTCTAGGGTTCATGATAAGCAACCGGGGCATTGATGCCAACCCATAAAAATAAAAGCAATCCAGGAAATGAAGCCTCCTAGGACCCAGAAGAATGTACAGAAACTAGCAGGGTCACTAGCAGCACTTAGAAGATTTGTCTAAAAGCTCGCTGAAAGATGTTTACCTTTCTTTGATCTACTAAAAGAAGTTAACTGGAGCCCAGAATGTCAGAGAGCATTTTAAGAAATCAAATATACATATCCCAACCACCAATCCTAACCAAATCCCAACCCGGGGATCCGTTATCCTCCTCCTTCTCAGTAGAGGCCCTGGAAGTTGGAGCGGAATTGAATAGGGAAGAAAATAGCAAGGAGCAACCAATTTATTACCTTATCCAAGTACTAAAAGACTCTAAGACCAGGTATCTGAAATTGGAAAATTTCATTTTTTTCCTTAGTCGCAACATCCAGAAAGCTCAGACATTACTTCCAAGGAAGGGAGATACGGGTCATGACTGATCAACCCTTAAGGAAGATAATACACACGTCAGATGTCTCGGGAAGACTTGTAAACTGGGCAGGTGAGCTAAGTCAATTTAACTTGATGTTATTCCCTAACAATACAACAAGAATTACAGAAGGGGGTTGAATGTAATTCTGGCTACTTTTTCAAGATTTTAAAACAGTTCTAACTCGACAAATATATAAGTGTTTGATTTGCAGATTGCGGAATAAAGTAGTTATATAAATCAAAACACAAAATAATAAAAACACAAGCTTTTAAAACATTCTTGTGGATTTGAAAGTATCCACCATATATATATATATATATATATATATATATATATATATATATATATATATATATATATATATATATATCGAATGAGAACCCTGTGAAGCTTGAATAGCTCACAGCTGCTTACAAGTAGAACAAACAAACTACAAAGAAATTCTTGACAAGTACATCTTTTTCTATCTCTCTTTGAAATGTGTTTGGTTAGGTGAATGTTCTACTAGCTATACTTGATTTATATATCACCAAGTTTACATGACAATAAGACAAGATAATAAAACAAAACATATCTAGTCTAACTCCATGCTGCTTCACTACTCTATTCCAGCATCTTTGAATATCTTCACAATTGTATGGAAATGGTAATGCTTCTTTGTTCTCAAATCCCTACTTAACAGGCTGCCACATTCCTTTTGCAAACACCCAACGCATGTGACTGTGTTATCACTTTTAACAGATATTTGAATTTGATCATTCATCGGGTACATGTTTATCATCCGTCGGGTAGCTGTGTTGATCATCCGTCGGGTAGCTTTGTTGATCATCCGTCGGGTAGCTTAGTTGATCATCCATCGGGTAGCTTTGTTGATCATCCGTCGGGTAGCTATTTATCACTTGGCTCCATTTCACTTATACAGAATTACAAGATATCTTATATTTTCAATTAATCAACCTATTATACATATCCACTAGTAGTCAACATGACTCATATACTCCTACAGAATCAACACAAAGTTGTTTGCAGAAATGTGCTACAATACTTATTTGTTACATAAGCTACTCACCCGGTGGATGTCAAATTTTCATCTGTCAGGATTGTAATAAATCATCCGTCGGGACTATATTTGATTGTCCATCGAGTGCTATAAAATTCACTAAGTTAAATCTACTAAGGTATTTTGTTTAACTTATAATCAAGTTCACAACATATTCCTAACAATCTCCCCCAATTTATGTCTACTGGAATTGTAGCCATAAATTAAGAGAAACTTGATGATAACAAAATACCCTAAAAACACAGATTGACAAATAGTAGATAAAACTTATAAGTGCTACGAATGTTTACTGAAAATTGAACAAATCAAAGTATATAAAGAATTCTCACAATCAATTTTCAAGGTGCTCCTCTAGTCTGAGCAGATAAATCTATTTGCTTGATTGTCTGGATTTATTCCCAAGCCTCCTGTTATTTTCCTCTATTTGACTTTGGAGTTGTCTGTGGAATTCAAGTTCATCAGCTTCAGATAAATCCAACATTTCTTGCATTTCCAAAAGAGTCTCATTGCTAGAGATACTCAGTTGGTCATCCAGTCTAAAGAATCTTTTAACTCCCTTATCATCCATGAATTCCATCAGCCAATAAGGCCTCAAATGCACTCTCTTTCCTGTAAAGAGAATAGACAGAGTTTTTGGAAGTGCATCTTTGGCTCTACTATCCTCCTTGCAGTCACATTAAATCCAAAGTTCTTCTTGAAGGATGATAAGACCTTTATCAGTCAAGACTGGCTTTCTTGAAGAATCCTGTGAAGTGGCCATGTGATCTCTTTCCCTCCCTTATACTTGAATACTAGCCTTTCAGGAAGATGTCTGTAGGCATCAATCCCTCTTTCTTCTTCCAATTCTTCTAAGTAGAGGTTTATTTCAGAGAACTCCTTGATGTCACAGATGTATAAGAGATCTTCCTTGTTGACTATGGGTTGAGATTTAGTTAGGGTCTTGGATCTGAGAGTCACAGGCTTCACATTCTTGATTGCTCTAGTCTTTGTCTTCTTTGGCATGTTGAAGATAGGAAAATTCAGCTCAGGGATTGGCAAATTAGCCCAGTCTACTGGCTCATCCTTTGGAATTATGGGATCACCATGAATATTCCTAGTTGGATCCACCACCTTGAATTCTTCAAATACCACTGAGGGTTTGCTTGTCTGAGTTGAAGTTATAGACTTTTTAGGAATGTAGTCTTCCATTTCCTCATCACCGAAGTCCAATTTTCTTTTGGAGGGAAGCTTGTATTTGAATTTTCTTTTCTGTTGTGGTGCATTTTTCACTTTCTAATCTTGAGGTTCAACAATTACAGATGGTTGTGCAGAAATCTCTGTTGTAGTCTTCACAGCTTGAAGTTTGGCCAAGATAGCAGCTTGCTCCTTCTTTTATTTGAGCTTCTTAGCATCTAAAGCAGCCTGCTTCTTTTCTTGCATGATTATTTCTTTTTCTTCTTTCTTAGGGTGTCCAACCACCATACAAATTTCTTTACCATTTCTGTAAATCTTGGCAATTCTTTTTTTAAGTGCTGAATCAGCTGGATCTTTGAAAAATGCAATTGACCTAGCCAACAGCTTCTTCTCATCTGACCTAGATGTTTCATACACAATATCCATATGATTTTTGTCTGAAAACTTTGAGTAGTTTATTTTAGGCTTCATGATCAGATTTTCCTTTGGAGATTTGATGCAAGATGTTTGGCCTTTTTCAGATAATTCATACTCATTTCATTCACAAAAATATTCTTGACTTGAGAGTGGTGAGTGAAGATTTTGTCTGGTTTCTAAATTGGCCTAAACTTCTGTTGAATTTTTGCATCTACTTTTCTCCATTTTTCTTTTAATTCCTTCTCAGCTGCTGCTACATCAATCTTTAGTAGTTTGACATTTGTTTCCAGTTTTGCTGCTGCCAGATTTATGATGTCAATGCTGTCCATGACTGGTGGCTTTGTGAAAGCAATTGTTGACACAATTATTTTGCGGACTTGGATGTTGAGATGTTTCTCCCCCTCACTAGATGAGCCTTTCTCCCCCTTTCTATTAGCATCAAGTTGGAGAGTGGAAGGGAGTTGAGCAGCCACCAACTGTTGGAGCAGAACAGTTTGAGTTTCTTAATTAGTAAGTATCTTGGCCATTGACTTCACCACATCAGATAATCTAGAGTCCATGGCCTCAACCTTTCTATTTATATTAGCTTCCTTCCTAAACTTCTGAGCTATCTCAGTCATGGTGGTTCCAGGAAGTCTAGCATCCAACCTTGCTATGAAATCCTATTTTACTTCAGAGATTTCCTGCTTGATTTCATCCACACTTTGACTGTGTTGAAGAGTTTGAATTTTATGCAGCTGAAGTGCTTCAAGATGTGTTGTAAGTAGCCTCTTTGTGCTGGCATTTGTAGATGCTTGAATGGCTGTTTGGGTGTCATGAATCATCTTGAAAAGTGTTGATTGGAGATGTGAGTAGGAACATTCTTTAGTTAGCATCCAAGCAGGAACATCTACATCTCCCCCTATGCTCATGTTGTCTTCCTCATCATCCCCACCAGCATCCCCAAATAAGTCTTCAGCCAGTTCAAAATCATTGCCAGTAGTTGAAGGCATAACATTGATTGCATCATTTTCTCTTTGTAGAGATTGAGTAGTGTGCACCAAGTTGAGCATCTTTTCAGCCTCCTCCTTGCCCTGTACATCTAGAGTTTGATAAGCTGTAACAGGATGAGTAAATGTCTCAGCATCTAGGGAAACAGAATCTATGACAGCTTGATATTCTTGCTGAAATAGTCTTTTCCTTTCTGCATCACTGACATTCATTGACTCACTAGCAATGGTGTCCATCCTTATCTCTCCAGTACATGCATTTCTCTCATGATCTCTTTGTTTTTACATCAAGGGCACCCTTGGCTTTCCACCCTCACACCCTCACCTTCACCATCTAAGGTGGGACTCCCCTCACTCACTTTTGCCAAATGGACTGTATAGGTTCACTCATATTCTCTCCTTTTGCCTGGGAGAAACCCATCCTCTCACTCATTTCACTCCATTCCCTCAGTATTAAGAGTGATTGTACTACTATAAAGTCCTCTGCACTTGTGATAATTGAAGAAATTTGAAGTTGTGCAGAGACTCCCGACGGATGATGAATATCCAGCGGGATAGTAGTTTGGCTAGCCGACGGATGATTGCTGTTAGGCACATCCGTCGGGATACAATCACTACTCGACGGATGAAGAATATCCACCGGGATAGAAGAAATGAATGAGTTATGAGTGGAGACTATTGTAGACTATGTGCACATTGATGAAAATTTAGGCACAGATGTCTCAACAGACTCATAAATAAATGGCAAGTGAGCCAACAAATCATCTAAAAGATGATGCTCACTTGCTTGGATTTCTGGCTTCTCCAATAGAGTTAAAGATGGAGAATTTAGAAGTGATGTATTGATCATATCAACATTCAGTGAGTGTGTGGGTGAATTTGGTGTTTCAGGTGCTTCAATTATTAATGATTTTGGCTGTGACTCCATATTTATTGGAGCCACATCAATCTGACTTTGAGATGGTGCAGTGACTGGGTCTTTAGCACCAGTTTGCACTGTGTGTGTTCCCTATGCATCCTCAAGGGATTTTGATCTTTTCTTTCTAGCATAAGTCTGTGGTGAACTTGTATCCATAACCCTCTTGGCCCGTGCTCCTGATTGGGAGCTTGTTTCAATAGTAATATCCTTTTGGGATGATGAAACTAGAAGTGAGCTTATATCCTTATTAACAACCACAGTTTGTTGGGAAACTGTGGTGTGGCTAGGATTAGGTACACTCATCTCACCAGCCTTATACTTAGGTTTTTTTTTAGATTTTTCACCCTGTCCCTCACCTTGCTCACTCACCTTCATACTCCCCTCTTTGTGTTTAGTAGATTTTGCAACTGATTTCTTTTGAAAGAAACCAGAGGGGGCTTTCTTAGTTTTTGATTTTGAAATTTTTGGTTTGGTAGCTTGGGTAGGCATCTGTTGGGTCATTGACACAGATGCCATTGCTATACTTGAAGGCAAAGAAATATGTGAGGTTGGAAGAGTGGAGACAATGGTACTTACCTCACTTACCCGAGGTCCCTCCATGATTGTAAAGTAATGGAGGGGCACTTCTTTGTGGTGACTTGCCCTGTTGAGATCAGCAATGACTCTCCTTTCTTGAACCCAACAATTTAGCTTGTTGGTTGGGTTCTCAACATCAATATTCTCAATAAGATGGTTATCAAGCATCATAAAGAATCTAGCATAATAAACACTTTTACCTCTCTTATTAAGTTCTCCTAACTTATAACCTAACTCAAACAAGACCAAGTCACTGAAATTAAAGTATTTATCAGTAACTAGCACGTAAAGCATGTTAAGAATGAAGATGTTAACAGAGTCAAAATTGCTAATTTTACAAGAAAATACTTTAGTTACCACATCACATAGATAGCTCCATTCCTTTCTAAGACCTAACCTCCTAATTTCACTTAACTTAGAAGTAGGAAGTGCATAGCCCATAGAATTTAACATGTTAACTATATCAGTGTGTGTGTGTGGAACAATAGCAGTGTTATCTGGAATCCTAAAGCATGCTTTGACAATGTCACTGTTAATGCAAAATTGCTTACCTTTGAGAGTGAAAGTTATGGTCTTGTCAGTAGAGTTGTACACGGCAGTTGTCCATATCTCCTCCACAACTTCACAGTAGATTGTGGGTGATTCCAGCATAGCATAACTGAGTTTAAAGCTCTTAACAAAATCCATCATCTTGTGAAAGTCTCCAGACTGAGGAATCTCCTTATTCACAAGCGCTGCAAAGTTGTTCTTTTCATAGATATATCCAGATTGAGACATGATTTTGACTACTGGTGCCATTGTTAGAGAATGAGAGATTTGTAGAGAGAGTATTTGCTTTGGAGAAGAAAGGAAGTTTGAGAAATTGAATTGAGAATGATAAAAGATTAGAATAAAAATGAATTCTGCTTTTATACTATCTCAGAAATTAACTGTCAAAAATAATAAAGTAAAGTAAAGTAACCAATCAAAATCGCCCAAAATAGCCGTTTAAAAATAAATAAACTGTAAAAATTCTGTCACTTATCCGTCGTGTTGTGCTTACAAACTGAAGTATACTTGATGGATAACGTTCAAAGTTTTAACGACTAAGATTGTGATAATTCGAGGGATGAGGATAAATCAATTATCCGTCGGGTTATGAAATAATCCAGAAAAGTAATTGATTTTTATTAACAAATAATATTCTGAAGGATGATCAAACTCGATGGATAATGAGCATCCGTCGGGATGTAAATTTTGACTTGGCCAAAATTTCATCCAAAACAGAAAAATCAATTAAGTTTCTGGCTGCATTAAAGCTTGCAAAAATATCTGAAATAATTCAAGAATAATTAAGCATACCTAACTCACTTACCAACCTTGAAAATGTGGATTCATCAAGTGGCTTGGTGAAGATATCTGCAAGCTGCTTTTCACTTGGAATAAAATAAAGTTCCACAGTACCATTCATCACATGTTCCCTAATAAAGTGGTATTTGATGTCTATGTGCTTTGTTCTTGAATGTTGTACTAGATTTTCAGTGATGGCAATTGCACTTGTGTTATCATAGAAAATTGGAATTCTATCTACTTGTCGACCATAGTCCAACAATTGGTTTTTTATCCACAAAATCTGTGCACAGCAACTTCCAGCAACAATATATTCAGCTTCAGCTGTAGAAGTAGAAATTGAATTTTGCTTTTTGCTGAACCAAGACACAAGCTTGTTCCCTAGAAATTGACAGGTTCTTATTGTTCTTTTTCAGTCTATTTTACAACCTGCATAATCTGCATCTGAATAGCCAGTTAGATTAAAACCAGAATCTCTAGGGTACCAAATGCCGAGTTTTGGTGTTCCCTTGAGATATCTGAAAATTGTCTTAATAGCTACTGAGTGAGATTCTCTAGGATCAACCTGAAATCTAGCATAAAGACAAGAAGCAAACATTATATCTGATCTGCTAGCTGTTAAGTACAGAATTGAACCAACCGTGCCCCTATAGCTTGAAATATCCACAGAATTTTCAGTAGTGTTTAATTCAAGCTTAGTTGCCGTGGCCATGAGAGTTTTTGCAGATGTGCAATCCATTAGATCAAACTTCTTTAAAAGATCATGAATATATTTAGTTTGACTAATGAATATTCCATCACTAACTTTCTTAACTTGTAAACCAAGAAAGTAAGTTAGTTCTCCCATCATGCTCATTTCATACTTACTTTGCATCAATTTGGCAAACTTTTTGCAAACTTTTTCATCTGTAGAACTAAATATAATATCATCTACATAAATTTGAACAAGTATACTAGAGCCATTAACATTTATAAAGAATAAAGTTTTTATCAATAGTACCTCTTGTGAAGTGGTTTTCCAAAAAAAACTTTGATAAAGTGTCATACCAGGCTCTAGGTGCTTGCTTCAGTCCATAAAGTGCTTTCAAAAGATAGTAGACATATCCTGGAAAATTTGGATCTTCAAAACCAGGAGGTTGACTGACATAGACTTCCTCCTCCAAATCTCCATTCAAAAAGGCACTTTTGACATCCATTTGATAGACCTTAAAATTGGCATGGGCTGTATAGGCTAAGAAAATTCTGATGGCTTCAAGTCTTGCAACAGGAGCAAATGTTTCATCAAAATCTATTCCTTCTTGTTGATAGTAGCCCTTAACAACCAATCTAGCTTTGTTCCTGATCACTATGCCATATTCATCCATCTTGTTTATGAATACCCACTTGGTGTCAATTGGATTCTTTCCTTTAGGTTTGGGTACCAGCTTTCATACCTTGTTACTTTCAAATTGGTTTAGCTCCTCCTGCATAGCTAAAATCCAATCAGGATCCAACAAAGCTTCTTCTACCTTCTTTGGTTCTTCCTTAGATAGGAAGCTGCTATATAGACATTCTTCTTGAGTTGCTCTCCTTGTTTGAACTCTAGAAGATGCATCACCAATGATGAGCTCAAAAGGGTGATCTTTAGTCCATTTTCTTTGTTGAGGTAGATTAGCTCTAGATGAAGAGGCCTCATTGTTGTCTTAATGTGTGACTAAGTTTTGATTATAAGAAACTCCCCCTGAGTTTGTGAATCTTTGATTTGAGAAAGGTAAACTTTCAGTATATGATCTATTCTTACTTTCAGCTTCTCTTAATGTTTTGACGGATGATGCACTTTGTGTCCCGACGGATGAAGCTGATTGTCTCCCGATGGACAAGGCAGATTGTCTCCCGACGGATGAAGCATTTTGTAACTCGACAGATGTTGAATTATGTGCTTCATTAGTTATAGATTTTTCTGCATTATCCTTATTCACTGTTTCTTGATCACTTTTATCATCACTGTCATCACTAACCATCTCCACATTATCAAACTTGAGGCTTTCATGGAAATCTCCATCTTGCAGTCCTTCAATCTTTTTGTCATCAAACACAACATGTACTGATTCCATAACAATGTTGGTTCTTAGATTGTAGACTCTATATGCCTTTCCCACATCATATCCAACAAAAATTCCTTCATCTGCGTTAGCATCAAACTTCCAATATTGATCAGTTTGATTCCTTAAGATATAACATTTGCAGCCAAAGAACATGATCTCATCACAGAATTCTTTGACTCAGTTCCATTGTCACTCCTAATTCTTCTTACTTTAAAGTCAGGATGATTGTTAACTCGCCTTATGTGATTGATGATGATTTCACTAGCTTCATCTTTAGACTTTAGGAAATGTGTCCAAGATAACTTTGAGAAATGATCCACAATTACTAGGAAAAATCTTTTCCTTGAGATGGAAAACACATTGACTGGTCCAAACAAATCCATGTGTACCAATTATAAAGGTTCTTCAATTGTTGAATCAAGCTTCTTTTTGAATGATGCTTTGATCTGCTTTCCTTTCTGGCAGGCATCACACAATCCATCCTTAGTAAACCCCACTTGAGGAATGCCTCTAACCAGTTCTTTCTTGACAAGCTCATTCATGGTTTTGAAGTTTAGATGGGACAGCTTCTTGTGCCATAGCCAACTTTAATCTTGACTTGCTTTACTGAGAAGATAAGTGACAGATTCTGCATTAGATGAGTTGAAGTCAACTAGATACAACCATTTCCTTTTCTCACTCCAGTGAGAACCACATCGTTGCTCCTTTTGTGTTTCATAACACGGGCTTCTGAATTGAAGGTTACTGAGTTGCCCTTATCATAAAGCTGGCTGATACTCAACAAATTATGCTTGAGACCATCCACTAGGACAACCTCTTCAATGATGACATTGTCTTTTGAAATCAATCTATAACCCACAGTATAACCCTTGTTGTCATCTCCAAAAGTAATACTTGGGCCAGCTCTTTCCTTGAACTCAGTGAGCAGGGTAGAATCTCCAGTCATGTGCCTTGAGCAACCACTATCCAGACACCAAAGATTTTTTTTATTTCCCTACATATATCAAAATCAAATTAAGTTGATTTTGGTACCCACTTTTCCTTGGGTCCTACCTTGTTATCTTTCTTCTTTAGTTTCTTAGGTTTGATCTCATTTGACTTGGGAATTTCCTATCTTTCCATTTTTATTATTTTTCTTTTTAGCTTCTGTTTTAACCTCAATCTTTTCTAATCTGTCATTCAATTACTTGATAGAAAGATGACCAACATTGACTTTCTTCTCCTTCTTCACTTGACTTGACTCTCCTGGAACAAAATTTTTGGAAACTGATCCATATTTCTCATTCAACTTGGCAAGCTTAGCTTTGCTCACAGGTTTACTCACAGTCGACGGATGTGGCTCTTTGTCACTTGACAGATTATCCTTTTGATTATCCGACGGATGATTTTCATCATCCGTTGAGTCCACATCTGTCAGCAATCCTTCAACCAAATTATATTCCAGCTTCTTCTTACTCTTCTTACAGGCTGCATCACAAAAGGACTCATTACCTTGAACTTTAGTGATTTGTGCATGTACATCTCTGGATGATTTCCATGCCTTAATCACTTCCTGTTCTCGTTCAAGCTACTTCTTTAAAATCTCTTCTTTCTTCAAGGATTCAGTTAATTCATCCTTAGCAATTTTACACTCATTTTTCAAATTTTCAAATTCAATAAACTGAGACTCCAGCACATTATTCCTCTCACTTAAAAACAAATTGTTTTCTTTAATTTTAGCATTTTCCTTAGTGAGGGACTTAAGTGTAACACGCAAGTGATATAATTCAGTGGACATGTTATTTATTGCATCATTACACTCAGCTTTAGATAAGTGTGCTAGGTTAGTGGTGATTAACTGATTACTTGAAGAACTTGTTTCTGTTTCATCAGACTTGGCCATCAGGGCTAGATTGACATAGTTTGTTTCTTCATCTTTATCCAAACCATCTGCAGCCCAGTCATTTTCCTGTGTGATGAAAGCCCTTTCCTTTTGTTTGAGCAACTCAAAGTATTTCTGTTTATAATCAACAGGCTCAAACTTCTTCTTACTAGAATTAGACTTTCTACATTCACTTGCAAAATGCCCTGCCAAGCCACATTTGAAACATTTGAATTTGGATTTATCCACCATGTTTCTACTTGGCTTGGCTGCTCCAAAATTCTTTTTGAATTTGAGCTTGGCAAATCTTCTGGATAGAAATGCTAGATGTTCATCAATACCATCCATGTCATCTTGGCTCAAGTGATCTTCATTTTCAGCTACCAGTCCTTTACCCTTGCTTTCACAGACCTTTGATGTAGACTCAACAGCTTCTACCTTCATCTCTTTCTCCTTCTCTAACTCAGCAACCAGTGCTATGGACCCTCCTTTATTCCTTCCTTTCTCCTTTCTCCATCCTCTCATCTTGCTTTATTTCAAGCTCATAAGTTTTTAGGATGCCATACAGTCTCTCCAAGGTGAACTCCTTATAATCCTGAGAATTTCTCAATGAGACTATCATTGGCTTCCACTCTTTTGGAAGAGAACTAAGGAACTTGAGGTTAGAGTCTTTTATTTGATAAACTCTTCCATGCAACTTCAGAGCATTTAGTAGCTTTTGAAATCTACTAAAAATATCAGTGAGAGATTCACTTTCTTCACAGTGGAAATGCTCATATTGCTGAATCAGTAGCTGCATCTTGTTCTCCCTTACTTGCTCAGTACTATCACAAATAATTTGGATTGTGTCCCAAACCTCTTTGGCTGTTTTACAGTTAATGATGTTATCAAACATATCACCATCAACTCCATTGAACAATATGTTCATGGCCTTCTTATCTTTCCTGACTTGCTCAATACCAGGATCTGACCATTCATGCCTAGGTTTGGGAACATATGGTTCATTTCCAGTTGCAGCTCTCATTGGTACATGAGGACCTCTCTCTATGCTATCCACATAGGCCTCATCTTGAGAAAGAAGATGGAGGTGCATCTTCACCTTCCAGTGGCGATAATTGTCTTAGTCCAGAAATGGAATTTTGACTCTTAAATCCTTCTTATTCATCTTGTTGTTTGTTGTGATCTTCACTCTTTGTACTTCAAGAGCTTGCTCTGATACCAATTGTTATTCCCTAACTGTACAACAAGAATTACAGAAGGGGGTTGAATGTAATTCTGGCTACTTTTTCAAGATTTTAAAACAGTTCTAACTCGACAAATATATAAGTGTTTGATTTCAGATTACGGAATGAAGTAGTTATATAAATCAAAACACAAAATAATAAAAACACAAGCTTTTAAAACTTTCTGGTGGATTTGAAAGTATCCACCATATATATATATCGAATGAGAACCCTGTGAAGTTTTAATAGCTCACAGCTGCTTACAAGTAGAACAAACAAACTACAAAGAAATTCTTGACAAGTATAGCTTTTTCTATCTCTTTTTGAAATGTGTTTGCTTAGTTGAATGTTCTACTAGCTACACTTGATTTATATATCACCAAGTTTACATGACAACAAGAAAAGATAATAAAACAAAATATATCTAGTCTAACTCCATGCTGCTTCACTACTCTATTCCAACATCTTTGAATATCTTCACAATTGCATGGAAATGGTAATGCTTCATTGTTCTCAAATCCCTGCTTAACAGGATGCCACATTCCTTTTGCAAACACCCAACATATGTGACTGTCTTGTCACTGTCAACAGATATTTGAATTTGATCATCCTTCGGGTAGCTTTGTTGATCATCCATCGGGTAGCTTTGGTGATCATCCTTCGGGTAGCTTTGTTGATCATCCATCGGGTAGCTTTGTTGATCATCCGTCGGGTAGCTTTGTTGATCATCCGTCGGGTAGCTATTTATCACTTGGCTCTATTTCACTTATACAGAATTACAAGACATCTTATATTTACAATTAATCAACCTATTCTGCATATCCGCTAGTAGTCAACATGACTCATATAGTCTTATAGAATCTACACAAAGTTGTTTGCATAAATGTGCTACAATACTTATTTGTTACATAAGCTACTCACCCGGTGGATGTCAAATTGTCATCCATCGGAATTGTAATAAATCATCCGTCGGGACTATATTTGATTATTCATCGAGTGCTACAAAATTACTAAGTTAATCTACTAAGGTGTTTTGTTTAACTTATCATCAAGTTCACAATATATTCCTAACACTTGAGTTTCATTCCAAGAACCGCTATTAAAGCCCATGTACTTGCTGATTTCATCATAGAATGCAACTATCCGAAAGATGAGCCTAAGCCCATGAACACTGACCCAGAGAGCAACAATGACCATAACCCGGGAGCATGGGCTCTCAAGGTTGACGGATCTTCAAAAAACAAAAGGTCAGGAGCTGGGCTCATCCTAAAGAGCCTATATGGTTTTACAATTCAAACTGCTATCTCCTTCGGCTTTTCAGCAACAAACAACCGGGCAGAGTATGAAGCCCTGATTGCAGGATTGAAGCTTTCCAGGACCCTAAGGGTCCAAAACCTAAATATCTATAGCAACTCCTAGATTGTAGTCAAGCAAACAAATGGCGAATATATAGTGAAGGATCCAACTTTAGCCAAATACCTGGATTTGATTCAAAGCTACCTAGCCTCGATACCACAGTTCCAAAAACTACAAATATGTTGAGAAGAAAATTCAGAGGTCGATACCCTGTCCAAGATGGTCCAGAACTCATCAGACCTAGATTTCTCCGTCTACTTTGAGGAATTGCAAAAGCCAACAATAGAAAATGAAGAGATCCTAGAGATAGAAAACACTCTGAATTGGATGACCCCTTTTGTAAACTACTTGGAAAAGGGGGAGCTTCCAGAAGACAAAGGGAAGGCTCAAAGATTAAAATCTAAGACAACAAAGTTCTTCCTTGAAGAAGGAATACTCTATCACCGGACCTTCTCCTCCCCTACCCTGAAATGTGTTGGCCCAACGGAGGCAGAATATTATTTAATGGAAGTGTATGAAGGGATATACAGAGATAATATGTCTACGAAGGCACTGGATCACAAGATAATAAGGCAGGGTTACTACTGGCCAATAATCCACCAAGATGCAGAGTCTTTGTGAAAAAATGCAAGCAGTGCCAGCTTTTCAGCAACGTATCCTGTCTAAGCCCAGTACTACCCTCATCAGTCCTATCTCCAATCCCCTTTGCTGTTTGGGGGATAGATATCATGGGACCATTCCCCCGGGGTAGAGGAGATATAAGATACCTTTTACTCTCAATCGACTACATGACTAAGTGGGTGGAAGCAAAGGCAATGAGAACCATAAACCCGCAGGATTGCATAAAATTCATTAATAATATCTTGATGAGGTTCGGAATCCCGAGAGTCCTGGTATCAGACAATGGACTATAGTTTATCAAGTCAAAATTCAAATCTTATCTACAAGAGCGGGGTATCAAGCACAAAAAGTTATCGATAGCATACCCTCATGGAAATGGACAAGTAGAAGTGATAAACCGGATCCTTCTCTGGGGCATAGAGAAGAGGCTTAGAGAAAGTAAAAGCAAGTGGCCAGAAGAATTGCTAAATGTGCTATGGGCCTACAGGACTAGTCCCCGAACAAGCATAGGCGAAACACCTTTCAAGCTAGCTTACGGAATAGAAGCAATGCTGCCTATCAAAGTAGGATCCTCTTCTCACCGAGCGATCAACTTCGATGAAATAGCTAACGAGGAGGGGATCAAAATAAATATTGAGCTCATTGATGAGGTCCGGGACCAGGTTATAGCTATAACTGAAAAATACAAGGAGAAAACTAAGGAGCACTTCAGCAAGAAGTCCAAGATCAATAAATTTTAAGTTGGAGACCTGGTACAAAAAACACACACACCACAAGTTATAGTCTCAGAGATGAATATCCAAAAATAATCACAAGTCGTTTTATTCCACAATTATATGCCAATACACCTTAAAAGGGTTTCTGAATAAATTTAAATTTCTTTGCCATTATTACAATTGATAAAGATACATAAGTCTGGTACATCAAAAGTTGAAAGCCTAGCCTATTGGTAGTTCCTACCTCAGCTACAGCGACATCAACGCCTATAGGAAACTGCGGAACATTTCCTAATCGCTTGCGAATCGGGAGCTTGGTCCTGTTCATCTTTTCTATCTGTTGTTGTGTGATGAAAGAAATAAAGCAAGAGTGAGCAGCAAGCCCACCAAAATAATATATATAATGATTAACAATATATAAGCCTTCTCATAGTACTCATGAAAGTCTTGGTCAAAAGAAATGAACCAAGTTTGATATCTTAATGCGATGAAGTCACAAAATATTCAGTATATATATTTATATACTTTTCAAAATCTTTGAAATCCTCTGCCATGCATAATATACACAGAGTTCCAGTTTATAACTGTATAAAAATATCGTTGCAAGGTGATCTCATATATCTAACCTTGTCTCAACGTTTTTTTGAAAATCTTTGTCATGCATAAGATAATCATTAACCAGATATAAGTTGAAAAGATGAAGTTACAAGATACTCCAATATACTTATATCTTTTCCGAATACTACTTGAACTACCACCGTTCAAGTTATAATTAGTTTCAAAAGTTCATCACATAGATGAGACTACAAGACAAGATTTGAATAGATTCAATCTTTGAATATCATTATAAATAATGAAGTTACGAGATACTTCATTAAGTCCCGATATATATATATACCTATATATATACATTTCATACACTCCTTGAAAATCTCTGTTATGAAAATTATAAACAGAGTTGCAATATCCAATGAATTTGGAAAGGAGAAAACCTTGGCATAAACCTGATATCTTGTTGATCAGGCAAAGATACAAATAAGTAACCTTTTCTACTAGTAGATGGACGAATTCCCCACTGGTCATCACCCTGGTCGCAATAGGACCTTATGCTGGACTGCCACTCAGCCACTTACACATTTGGTGGACTCCCACTGAGCCACTTACACTTTCATGGACGCCCACTGAGCCCATGTTGCTTATGCCGACTCAAATAGATGGACTTACTTCCCGAACGTTCGGTAAGTAATCAATTCATTTACCAAAACCGCAACCTTGTTGCGAATATAAAATACACCACAGAGCCGGATCCCTCTGGTTTTGAGCGAGTATTTAAATCCCCTTTAAAAGGAAGACTCGAAAACACTTTAAAGAGTGTTTGGAGTAATGCTGATTTAATAAAGTAAATCAGTCCCAATATATTAGAAAATATCTGAATATTATTATTTAAATAATATTCCCTTAAAGAATAATCTTTATACAAATAATTGATGTAGAAGTTGTAAAACTTATACTTGAAATGAGTATTAAATAACCAAAGATATACTTATACGAAAGTACTATCTTTTTTTGAATAATCAAAAAAATAAGTTTGATTATCGACACCTTATTCTTTAATAAAATAAAGAATATAGCTCAGAAAATAATCAGAGTCATAGGTCCTCATATGAATATTCAAATAATATTCATTAGATAATCTAAACTGAGTCATAAGCCCTCGAATGAATATTCGAAATAATATTCATTAAATAAAATAAAAGGAGTCATAAATCCTCGAAGGAATATTTAAGTAATATTCATTAATTAATATAAAGTTATCGAATAAACCTTATTCTATTAATAGTTTTAAAAACTATTCATATATATATATATATATATATGTATATATATAATACTCGGGAGCCTCGCCTCCCGGTTTTAGAAAAAGTTCACCTTTTGATCCCCTATACTAAGGGTATACGCAAATACCGCTTATCTCTAGCATAAGTATTATGCAACTAATAAGCATTTGAACCAACAGATATATAAATCAAGAATATGAAACAGGCATGCATATATACCATATCACATGCTACAATATATCGCAAGAATTTTCTAATAACAAATATGCATTTATCACAAGATCATGCATATACACATATACATCACAACAACAGTTATACGGGTAGAAAACTTGCCTGAGCGACTGGGGGTTACAAATGGCTCGGGACGAGTCTGGTAACCTATAAACAACATGTAAGTTGGAATTAAACCAAAGTCACTTGTAAATCTATACTTTAACCAAATTAGACTCTAACGCTCACTTTGCGCTTACTGATTCTCTTAAGTCGCTCGAGTACCCTCGGCTCCACCATTTTTAATAAATTAACCATTACGAGTTTTAAGGCGATTCTTTCGCGAGTACCTTACCAACTGCCTAATCCACTTAACATAATTGTTTCTTACTCCAATTAGTCCTTTAAGGTCTTTAACCTATGTTTCAAAGTAAGGCGAGGGGTAATGGTTTGTTCGCGAAATGTCGTTACTTAAAACGGCCGTTTCTCCTAAACCGTACATCGGAATCAAACGAACCACATATCAAAACGAAGCACGTAACATGAACTATCTAAAAATGGCAATGGTCAAAACCTAGCAGGGAGTTCTCGGGTCCTAATGTTATGAACAAAAGCAGTCTAAAGTAAATCGGACATTACGACGGCTATGTTTACGCGATTTCCCAAATTTATACCATTCCAAATCAACCACCAAACCATCACCAATCAATCCCAATACAACCATATGAAAATATCACTCATCCACCACTTTAAACCATTTAAACCATGCCCAAATCATACCATGAATCATCAAGAACAACTAGTGCTAATCTTAACTCCCAAAATCAACAAAAACACTTAACAACTAAGATCTCAACATGACAAAACAACTACTACACTTAACCTATCATTCCATCATCATAATCATTTATACCAAACAACTTAATGCTAAGATAATTTAGAGTTATACCTTCCTTGAAGCTTTTAATCAATGAAAGATCCTTGGAATGCCCCTGGAAGCCTTGATCTATGCTTAAGCTACCTTGAACTTTCATAAAAAATCAAGAAAACCAAAGTTATTTCTTGAAGGTTACTATTCACCATCTTCTTCCTTGATTTATTGGAAGAGATTGTGAAGGAATTAGAAGTTTAAACTCATGGGATAGCTATATCTATATATAAGGAACCTTAGATAATTACCTCATGATTTAACAAAGCTTGGATCTTGGTTTTGGATTTTTCTTTCCTTTAAAAATGAAAAAAAGCCGAGAGCTAGGAAGAAGGAAATGAAAAGTTTTGTGTTTTTTTTTGGTGAAAATGAAATGTTTGGCTTGGTTGGTTGATTATTGATTTGTTTTGTTTTGATTTCTTACCTTTTTACCATGGTAATTATTGTGTGGTTCACAATCATCCAACAATTCCTTCCCTTATGTCATGCTTATGTCATCATGTGATGTCACCCTCCCTCCTTTGTCCTCTTCTCATTGGTTGGATGACATCATCCCCTCTAATCTCTTTGATTAGCTTCTAATTACTTGGCTAATGACCGCTGATCTGTTATACGGTTCGCTTAACTTTCGTTTCCGTTTATCGTTTGAGGGATCATACCCAGGGATCTTATTACTTGGGTTTCCTTAACCTTTCTCAATACATTATAATCCTTTTATGATCCTCTCTTATAATCCTTTAATTTAAATCCTTTTTATCCTGTCACCTTATACTCAATTCTTTCCGTATCTAGTGGATTTCCGGGAAAAATCAAAGTGTTCGGATTTGGATTCTGACGATCTTTACATACACTTATATACCACATAGAGTACTAATAATATCCCAGAAGATTAATAAAAGAACCCCTACATAGTGTGGCATGAAAAGTTTTCTTATTCAGCATAATCTGCAAAATCACTATTCATAAAGGTTTCAAAAATTTCCAAAAATTGGGGTTATTACAGTCTCCCCTCCTTAAAAGGATTCCGTCCCGGAATCAGATAGAAAATGAGTAGGGATACTTTCTTAGCATTGCACTTTCTAACTCTTACGTAATTTTCCCACATTGTGGTTCTACCATCAAACTCTGACTAGTTTGATAACTCTTCTCCTAAGCACTTGTCCCTTTCTCAGTCTATAACCCTTTCTGGTTGCTCCATATAGGTTACGTCTGGTTGCATGTCTATGCGCTCATATGCCCCTATTTGTCTGGCATCCGAATTACACTTCCTTAACATTGATACGTGGAACACGTTATGAACTTGCTACATGTTCGGGGGTACGGCTAGCTCATATGCTAACTTCCCAATACGTCTTAATACTTCCAAGGGTCCAACAATTCGTGAGCTGAGCTTTCCTTTCTTTCCGAACCATATCCATCCTTTCCAAAGGAATACCTATAACAACACTAGGTCCCCTACTTCCTACTCTTTGTCATTTCGTGTCAAATCAACATACTTCGTGTGTCCATCTTGGGCTAATACCAGCCGTCCTCTGATTAGATCTATTATATCCCTGGTCCCTTGGACTACTGCGGGTCCGAGCATCTTGCGCTCTACAACTTCATTCTAACATAAGGGAGATCGACATTGTCTTCCCTCAAGGATCTCATAAGGCGATACCTCGATACTGACATACTATCAATTATCTTAAGAAAACTCAATCCGCGTTAAGTGATCATTCCAAATTCTTTCAAGTCTATTGTTCAGACTCTCATCATAGCTTCTAGCATTAGAGCTTTTGCTTCTCAATACCCATTATTTTCCAGTTCATAATCGCTACTACCTTCCGTTCCTAATATTATACGGGTTATACTTTTGCTCATTAGCGTTTGATAACCTTTTAATAACCACGTCAACCTTAGTATCACGAACGCGTTAGAATCAGAATACCACCGTACTAATACTACTTCCTTTAGCTGCTTCCATCTTCGAAAGCTTGATCCATCATATAGAAGTAAAGGAATTTGTTGAGAGATCACTATGATCATGAACACTTGTTCTATTGCATAGTTAGTATAGAAGGTGGCCATCCTTTAGTACTTGACAAGCAATTAAATAACATGTGGTATCCTACTAGGCTTCTATCACACAGATAGATAGTCATTCGGCAATACCTCCCCTTCTGGAAGGGTTGTTCTTCTCAGCTTATATGAAATGAAAAGAAGAGAAAAGAACGAATTGAAGAGAATTATATATATGAAAAAAATATACTGCCACAAAATATCTGGCTTGGAACCTACCTCTGAATTATAGAGGTTTGTCATAGGAGAACAAAACATATGCGTATATATATCAACATCAGGTATTATAACATCGTATTTCACCTGCCTAAATATTTTTGATATTATGTCCATCATTCTATGGACCCATGTTCTTGCTCAAGCTTATACACAATCACCTTTGAAACTCCCTCGACATCGAAAATCGAATATGGGATATCATTCTAGACATCATCGTTACTAGAATTCTATGCTTGCACCGCAACCTTCCTCATATAGTAATACCACTCTCTTTTCATAAGAGGGAATAAATATTCAATAGGTAGATACTCTACTTAATTAGTCTATCAATGATAACTTATACACTACCACGAACCGATTAGTGGTACTCAATCTCAACATCCATTCCAATACAACTCTCACGGTTGTAAGTAATCGGCTCATTATTCGTAGAATCATTCCTTCATTACTGTGGTCCACCGTTGACCTACTGTAGTAATTTGTTTTCCATGAAGTCTTAATAGCTAACCATACGGAGTCCATACATATCGTATCGAATTCTTCTAAGGAGGTAACATGATCACCGTTCATGATTCATGAAGAACACTCCTGAACTTAACGTACATATGACATGAAGCAGATAAAATTGCAGAAGAGTTTCAATGAAAGCAACGATAACAGGTTAATACCATTATTAACCATATGTCTTTATTAGGAGACATGAAGCTCAAAGGTTCATTTAGTCCTTTCGTAACATGGTCCTGGCTTATCTTAAGATATGACCCTCTAAGATAGATGGCCCGCTCATGGCGATTATACGAATTAAACCTTTACCAAACTACTATTACAGTTGGGTATTGCACAGTCATCAGAAGGAATGTCGATCTTTCAAATCATAATACAATCTTCACGGCTTTAACCATTATCATTGTATTCTTCTGGCACGAGCGCCGATAATTGTCTTCTTACTCTTAAAGTGTCGGCCACCTCTTTGGCCCTTCCTGATAGTAATATTTCCTTACAATCAATGTCATTTTAACCACCTTCACTAAATTTTCTACCTCATTTCCAATCACTGCTTGTGTGAAGATGTTTTCCTTAAAATATGATGAGTAAAAAAATATCACCATTTTTCCATAAGTTATTGCCTCAGTCTTTAGAGGTTAATCATTGTCACGACTGACTCTCGATCATACTTAGGACATCTTTTATCTTAGGTCCTAATTGCCCTGAACAATTTTGACCTTTACTGGTTCGATCCATACTTTCTTGTGGTTTAACACGTGCCCCACTTGGCATTATTATAATTACGTCACATTTCCTTTATCAAAATTTCTATTCTTGAGAACTTTGAATATTACCTTTCTTCTTGTAAAACCTTTAAGGTTATCCTTGAATCATTCCTCATGTATTCCCTAGATACAGGGCATATCAAGATACCATTTATTAATACCAGAATCATTATCTATATACTTCTGAAAAATTTCTCCACTGATCCTTAAAGGTTGTTATTACCTTTATCCTTTCCAATTCATACTGTCAAAACTCAAGATGTCCCTATTAAGGGCAAAATGCCAACCTTTATGCATTCCCCTAGGATTCATTTCAAGTTATCGAGGTTCTATCCTTACTTCTACCTTTTAAAAGGTACATGCATCCTTCCATGGATAGATCAAGTCATATATCCTTGATAGATTATCTTATTCAATTATTCCCACCTCGATAGTATATGCCTAATTTTCACAATAACACCTGTATTCAAAATGAGGTCAATCGATATGGCCTCCAAAAGATAACAACGGTTATCCGCTTTTCTTGCCTAATTTGGTAACGATAACAAGGATGTTCTAGAAGATATTGGCCGTGTTCAACGCGAACTTCTTCTTCATAATTCCTTATTTACTTTTGTTGTTTATCTCAACAGTCATCTCAATGTTGGGATATCTTTCATACCTGGCGTCTCCCTTTCTGGGTATCAAGCCACCGGTCTTACACTTCATATTCTTGAAGGTCACTTCCTTTATCCAATTTTCCTAATTTCTTACTTCCTTGTCTCCTCAGTCTATCCGCGTCTTATTATTTATCCTTCGAACTATCTCAAGGTTTCCGCGAATCCTCCCAACTTACAGGGGATAAAATATATGTATCTCTTATTCCTTCAATCATCAACTTTAACTCATGGTGAATCACCGTCATCCTGACGATTACATACTTTTCTATTTCTATTGCTACGAGTCTTTAGGGTTTCCTCATACCCAACTCCCTTATCATTCCTCAAACTCTATTGCCTTTATATTCCTTTCCACTTTAGTTTCTTTTTATTTTCCTTTCTCTTATCATTATTTCATGAACCAACACAACATAAACATTGATTTTAAACATCCCGTCATTCTGGATTCGTGTTCTCAGAACGAATCTTGACAACTTTTACAACTTAGATTCATAATTCATCATACTCTTATACCTTTGTTCTGGCTCTAAAGCTTTTACACTATCTCCATAACCTTGGGAAGTACTTTCCTGTAAACAATTGACTGAACTTAATTCAGTTTATTATAATCTCTTGCTCCGTGCCTTCCTTGGCCTTTCACCAGCAGGTGGCCTCTCTCTTAGGAGGGTAAGTGACAAAAACAGTCTTTTGTGATTCGTCAATCATTTAGAATCTCAAATGATTCCTATATTTCCTTTAGCCAGGCTTTTGCCTCGACTGGGTCAGCTTGTTCCTTGGAACTCTGAGAGCTTAGTGACGTAAAGGTCCTGAAAGAATTTCTCACCGCATTGTTTCCTCAGGGTGGTGGTTGGGGATAATAGTCTAAGTTCTGTCTAGAAAGGTCCATGAATTGTCGTATAGGAGTACCGTCTCGGGTCTCCTTTCCTTACTCGACTTTCAGTTTCCTTATTATGAAATGTTTCATCCTTCTCCCATACTTGGGGTTATCTTATATGTTAAAATCCTCATTTTCCACTTCATTATGTTATAGGTTCCTTCTATCTTGATGGCGTCCTCCCTGACTATCACATTCAGGGTTTGCCCTAAATCTTATTCCTTGAACTATGACTTTCATCTAAGATCTCATCTTTAAGCTCTTGAACATTTGGGACCCAAATTCTGTAGGAATACCTCATTATTCGCTTATCATCTTTCTCGGTATTAATCTCATATCTATTTGTTGGCTCTCTGCCTTCATTCATCACTTTTTCTGGCACAATATGTTCTTTTCCAATAATTCGGTCTGTATTGCAATCTCAAACAGCTTTTTGGTACCGGCTCCAGTTACCTTCACTTCTATTTCCATTTTCTCAAAATCTTTTATAAACTCTCCCAAAGACATTATTATCTTGAGTCTCTCCTTTTTACTAAGGGCATCAGCCACCACATTGGCTTTCCCCGAATGATAAAGAATCTCCCAATCATAATTCTTGATTAGCTCTAACCGCCTCCTCTGGCGTATGTTGAGCTCTTTCTGCGTAAAAATGCACTAGAGCACTTATGGCTTGTATAAATCTCGCACTTCTCTCCACACAAGTAGTGCCTCCAATCTTTAGGGCAAAACTATTGCCACGAGCCCAAGCTCATGGGTGGGGATATTGAATTTTATATTCCCTTAATTGTCTTGACGCGTACACGATTACCTTGTTGTGCTGTATAAGAAGCACCCTAATTCCTCATGCGAAGCGTCACTACACATCACAAAATCTCCTTTTCCATCCGGCAACGCCATCATAGGGGCCGTCACCAATCTTTGCTTCAGTTCTTAAAAGTTGTTCTCGTATTTCTCTGTCCATTCAAACTTCTTAGTCTTACGAGTAAGCCGCGTTAAAGGGGCTACTATCTTTACAAACTTGAACGAACCTCCGACAGTGATCGGCCAATCCTACCTCTGGTAGTCGCCCTAACCATGGTTATCAATTGCTCAGTGATCATTTCTTCAGTCTTGTTAGGATCCTCCACGAGATCCTTCTCAACAACAATCCCTTCTGGGACAACATCCTCAACCGCTACATCCTCAATATGAATATCATCCGGTCCCTCATTAGGGTGTTCCATTGGATCCACAATCCGATCCCCAATCAGTAATAAAACATCATCGCGCTGTTGCTCCTCAACCTCAGGGTTCGGAGTCCCGCTACTATATACGATAACGAACTACGCTTCTATCACGATATTTGTAAGGGTTCCCATAAGGGTTTTAACTGTCAGTACTACGTTAGGTAGCCCGACTATGAACTTGGCAAGAGTTCTTATTATCTTAGTGAACTTATTATCTTAAGGTCACATCATCTCTGAGGTTTATAACGCTTAGCTCTGATACCATTTCTGTAACACCCCCAAATCCGGGGTCGGGGATCCGGGTTGTCACGAGTTCTATTTCCCATAATAACACCCAATCTTATTAAATAATCAACTACTCTGTACTGTGACCCCACAATAAACACACACACCACAAGTTATAGTCTCAGAGATGAATATCCAAAAATAATCACAAGTCATTTTATTCCACAATTATATGCCAATACACCTTAAAAGGGTTTCTGAATAAATTTACATTTCTTTGCCATTATTACAATTGATAAAGATACATAAGTCTGGTACATCAAAAGTTGAAAGCCTAGCCTATTGGTAGTTCCTACCTCAGCTACAGCGACATCAACGCCTATAGGAAACTGCGGAACGTTTCCTAATCGCTTGCGAATCGGGAGCTTGGTCCTGTTTATCTTTTCTATCTGTTGTTGTGTGATGAAAGAAATAAAGCAAGAGTGAGCAGCAAGCCCATCAAAATAATATATATAATGATTAACAATATATGAGCCTTCTCATAGTACTCATGAAAGTCTTGGTCAAAAGAAATGAACCAAGTTTGATATCTTAATGCGATGAAGTCGCAAAATATTCAGTATATATATTTATATACTTTTCAAAATCTTTGAAATCCTCTGCCATGCATAATATACACAGAGTTCCAGTTTATAACTGTATAAAAATATCGTTGCAAGGTGATCTCATATATCTAACCTTGTCTCAATATATTTGTGAAAATCTTTGTCATGCATAAGATAATCATTAACCAGATATAAGTTGAAAAGATGAAGTTACAAGATACTCCAATATACTTATATCTTTTCCGAATACTACTTGAACTACCACCGTTCAAGTTATAATTAGTTTCAAAAGTTCATCACATAGATGAGACTACAAGACAAGATTTGAATAGATTCAATCTTTGAATATCATTATAAATAATGAAGTTACGAGATACTTCATTAAGTCCCGATATATATATACACCTATATATATACATTTCATACACTCCTTGAAAACCTTTGTTATGAAAATTATAAACAGAGTTGCAATATCCAATGAATTTGGAAAGGAGAAAACCTTGGCATAAACATGATATCTTGCTGATCAGGCAAAGATACCAATAAGTAACCTTTTCTACTAGTAGATGGACGAATTCCCCACTGGTCATCACCCTGGTCGCAATAGGACCTTATGTTGGACTGCCACTCAGCCACTTACACATTTGATGGACTCCCACTGAGCCACTTACACTTTCATGGACGCCCACTGAGCCCATGTTGCTTATGCCGACTCAAATAGATGGACTTACTTCCCGAACGTTCGGTAAGTAATCAATTCATTTACCAAAACCGCAACCTTGTTGCGAATATAAAATACACCACAGAGCCAGATCCATCTGGTTTTGAGCGAGTATTTAAATCCCCTTTAAAAGGAAGATCTTAAATATATAAAAATGAGTTTTGGGATCCGCTCTAACTTTTAAAAATTATTTTAAAGACTCGAAAACACTTTAAAAAGTGTTTGGAGTAATGCCGATTTAATAAAGTAAATCAGTCCCAATATATTAGAAAATATCTGAATATTATTATTTAAATAATATTCCTTTAAAGAATAATCTTTATACAAATAATTGATGTAGAAGTTGTAAAACTTATACTTGAAATGAGTATTAAATAACCAAAGATATACTTATACGAAAGTACTATCTTTATTTGAATAATCAAAAAAATAAGTTTGATTATCGACACCTTATTCTTTAATAAAATAAAGAATATAGCTCAGAAAATAATCGGAGTCATAGGTCCTCATATGAATATTCAAATAATATTCATTAGATAATCTAAACTGAGTCATAAGCCCTCTAATGAATATTCGAAATAATATTCATTAAATAAAATAAAAGGAGTCATAAATCCTCGAATGAATATTTAAGTAATATTCATTAATTAATATAAAGTTATCGAATAAACCTTATTCGATTAATAATTTTAAAAACTATTCATATATATATATATATGTATATATATAATACTCGGGAGCCTCGCCTCCCGGTTTTAGAAAAAGTTCACCTTTTGATCCCCTATACTAAGGGTATACGCAAATACCGCTTATCTCTAGCATAGGTATTATGCAACTAATAAGCATTTGAACCAACAGATATATAAATCAAGAATACGAAACAGGCATGCATATATACCATATCACATGCTACAATATATCGCAAGAATTTGCTAATAACAAATATGCATTTATCACAAGATCATGCATATACACATATACATCACAACAACAGTTATACGGGTAGAAAACTTGCCTGAGCGACTGGGGGTTACAAATGGCTCAGGATGAGTCTGGTAACCTATAAAAAACATGTAAGTTGGAATTAAACCAAAGTCACTTGTAAATCTATACTTTAACCAAATTAGACTCTAACGCTCGCTTTGCGCTTACTGATTCTCTTAAGTCGCTCGAGTACCCTCGGCTCCACCATTTTTAATAAATTAACCATTATGAGTTTTAAGGAGATTCTTTCGCGAGTACCTTACCAACTGCCTAATACACTTAACATAATTGTTTCTTACTCTAATTAGTCCTTTAAGATCTTTAACCTATGTTTTAAAGTAAGGCGAGGGGTAATGGTTCGTTCGCGAAACGTCGTTACTTAAAACGGCCGTTTCTCCTAAACCGTACATCAGAATCAAACGAACCACATATCAAAACGAAGCACGTAACATGAACTATCTAAAAATGGCAATGGTCAAAACCTAGCAGGGAGTTCTCGGGTCCTAATGTTATGAACAAAAGCAGTCTAAAGTAAATCGGACATTACGACGGCTCTGTTTACGCGATTTCCCAAATTTATACCATTCCAAATCAACCACCAAACCATCACCAATCAATCCCAATACAACCATATGAAAATATCACTCATCCACCACTTTAAACCATTTAAACCATGCCCAAATTATACCATGAATCATCAAGAACAACTAGTGCTAATCTTAACTCCCAAAATCAACAAAAACACTTTACAACTAAGATCTCAACATGACAAAACAACTACTACACTTAACCTATCATTTCATCATCATAATCATTTATACCAAACAACTTAATGCTAAGATAATTTAGAGTTATACCTTCCTTGAAGCTTTTAATCAATGAAAGATCCTTGGAATGCCCCTGGAAGCCTTGATCTATGCTTAAGCTACCTTGAACTTTCATAAAAAATCAAGAAAACCAAAGTTATTTCTTGAAGGTTACTATTCACCATCTTCTTCCTTGATTTATTGGAAGAGATTGTGAAGGAATTAGAAGCTTAAACTCATGGGATAGCTATATATATGTATAAGGAACCTTAGATAATTACCTCATGATTTAACAAAGCTTGGATCTTGGTTTTGGATTTTTCTTTCCTTTGAAAATGAAAAAAAGCCGAGAGCTAGGAAGAAGGAAATGAAAAGTTTTGTGTTTTTTTTGGTAAAAATGAAATGTTTGGCTTGGTTGGTTGATTATTGATTTGTTTTGTTTTGATTTCTTACCTTTTTACCATGGTAATTATTGTGTGGTTCACAATCATCCAACAATTCCTTCCCTTATGTCATGCTTATGTCATCATGTGATGTCACCCTCCCTCCTTTGTCCTCTTCTCATTGGTTAGATGACATTATCCCCTCTAATCTCTTTGATTAGCTTCTAATTACTTGGCTAATGACCGCTGATCTGTTATACGGTTCGCTTAACTTTCGTTTTCGTTTATCGTTTGAGGGATCATACCCGGGATCTTATTACTTGGGTTTCCTTAACCTTTCTCAATACATTATAATCCTTTTATGATCCTCTCTTATAATCCTTTAATTTAAATCCTTTTTATCCTGTCACCTTATACTCAATTCTTTCCGTATCTAGTGGATTTCCGGGAAAAATCAAAGTGTTCGGATTTGGATTCTGACGATCTTTACATACACTTATATACCACATAGAGTACTAATAATATCCCAGAAGATTAATAAAAGAACCCCTACATAGTGTGGCATGAAAAGTTTTCTTATTCAGCATAATCTGCAAAATCACTATTCATAAAGGTTTCAAAAATTTCCAAAAATTGGGGTTATTACAATCTGCTTCTTGGCATCAATATTAAAGCCAAAGTTTTTCTTGATTGAGAAGAAAATCTTCACTAAGACAGAGTAGCTATCATTGAGAATCCTATGAAGATGCCAAGTAAACTCCTTTCCACCCTTGTATCTGAATAAAAGTCTTTCTGGAAGTCTGTTGTGGGCATCAATAGCTCTCACTTCATCTAGCTCATCCAGATAGAGACTGATGTCTGAGAACTCCTTAATGTCACAAATGAATAGCTGATCTCCTTCGTTGACTGTAGGTTTGGGCTTGGGTAGAGTTTTGGATTTGGATGGAATTGATTTGACTTGCTTGCTTGGCATGTTCTTTCTTCTTTTAGAGGAGGTTGGAATTGGGAGATTAAGATCAGGAATGGGTAGGCTTTTCCAGTCTATTGGTTCATCCTTTAGAATAATTGGTTCACCATGAAAATTCACTTCAGGATTGACCTTGAATTCAGCTTGCTTTATTGTGGCCAAAGTTGATTGATTTGTAGTAGTTGACTGGGTAGGCTCAAGTTCATCTTCTTTATCTTCTTTTTCTTCAAATTCCAGCTTCCTTTTGGCTTTTTCCTTTCTCTATATTTTTCCAGTTTCTTGCGTTGGTCCTTCAATCTTCTCAGTTTCAGTCATTGTGGCAGGCTTCTGAATTTCTAATTTGGTAGCAACCTTTTTAGCTTAATTCTTAGCTTCTAAGGCAGCCTGCCTTTCCTGATGCTTGAGTATCAATTTCTCTTATTTCTTGGCTTCTGCAAATTATGGATGTCCAGCCATCACACAAATTTCTTTTCCATACCTGTTGACTTTTGATATCCCTTTCTTTAAAACGGAATCTCTTGGATATTTGATATTTGCAATAGAATGACCAAGAAATTTCTTTTTATCAGGCTGAGAAGTTGCATAGACTAGGTCCAAAGGATTCTTGGTAGAATATTTTGATGAATATTTCTTGGGCTTCAAGATCACATTGACCTTTGACTGTCTTCTAGCAGAGGTTTGACCTCTCTCCATATTCTTCAAGCTCATTTCACTGATAGGAATTTGTCTCAATTATGTGAAGTGTTTCACAGATTTATCTTGCTTTGTAATTGGACCAAAAACCTTTTCAATCCTTTCATCAATGCTTCATTTGTTCATTCAGCTTGAGCTCAGCTGCTGCAATATCGATCAAGTCAATGCTATCTAGAACTGGTGTTTTGTGAAAGTATTGGATGGAACTATTACTTTGCTGACTTATATGTACACATCCTTCTCCCCCTCACTAGCTTGGAAAATAGCATCTTTCTCCCCCTTTTTTTTATCATCAAGTAAGGCAGGGGTTGAAGTTTGAGCAGCCACCAATTTCTGAAGAAGGAGTGTCTGATGAACTTGGTTGATTTGGATTTTGATGATTGAATTTTCTAGTATTGTAAGCCTAGTGTCCAAATAATCAATTTTACTACTTAAGTTATAATCCTTCCTGATTTTTTAGTTAATGTCTCTCAATGTAGCTTCAAGAAGTTTAGACTCCATTCTTTTATTGATGTCCTTCTTGACTTGTGCAATGTTTGTCTTGATGTCATCCCTATCTTGACTTTGTTTGAGAGATTGAATCTTGTGCAGTTGTAGAGATTCAAGATGGGCTTGGAGAAGACTTTTGGTATTGGCATCTATAGTGGCTTGAAGAGATGTTTGAGTTTGATGGATAAGTTGGAATAGAGTTGATTTAAAATGATGGTCACTACATCCTTGATAAACATCCAGGATGGAGTGCTTGTGCTTGAGCTAGGACCTGCATCTCATCCTATGTCCATGATATCATCTTCCTCATTAGAAGCATCTCCAAATGTACAACTAGAATCTAACTCAAAGTCATCATTAGCTGTAGGTGGAAGAGAGTTGATTGCATCCTTGGCCCTTAGCATGGAAGATGTTGTATGCACCAAGTTTAATGTCCTCTCAGCAGCCTCATTGCCCTGTTCAGCTAGAATTTGATAAGCAGGAACAGGATGAGTAAATGCCTTAGCTTCAAAAAAATAGAGTCTAAAATAGCTTGATATTCTTGCAGAAATAACTGCTTCTTTTCTGCCTCATTGACATCCCTTAACTCACTAACAATGGGCTTTTCCCATTCTTCTATGGTACCTACATTTCTCTCATTATCTTTCTTTTGTTGCATCCAGGGCTTTCCTTGGCTTTCCACCCTCACACCCTTACCTTCACCATCTAAGGTGGAACTCATCTCACTCACTTTTGCCATGCTGGAAGAAATAGCATGCATTGGGTCACTCTTTTCCTCTCATTTTTCCTGAGAGCAACTCAGTCTCTCACTCAGTTCACTCCCTTCCCTCAATCCTAATAGTGATTGAACAACCACTAAGTCATCCACACTTGTAACATTTGTAGAAATTTTAAGTTGTGTAGAGACTTTCAATGGATGAGTGACATCCGTCGAAATAGTAGTTGTGAATGTCAACGGATAATTGCTGTTAAGCTTATCCGTCGAGAGACAATCACTAGTCGACGGATGATGAATATACGTTGAGAGAGGAGAAATGATAGATTTAGGAGTTGAAACTACTGTAGAATATGTGGTGATTGATTTGAGATTATGCATATATTTCTCAGTAGAATCAGAAAGAAATGGCAAGTTAGCCAACAAATCATCTATAAGATGATGCTCACTTGCTTTGGATTTTGGCTCCTCCATGAGAGTTAAAGATGGAGAATCAGGAATAGATGTGTTTATCATGTCCACATCCAGTGAGTTTGTGGGAGACTTTTGTGTTTGAGGTGTTTCAATTATGAGAGATTTTGGCTGTGACTCCATATTTATTGAAGCCACATCAATCTAACTTTGAGATGGTGCAGCAACTGAGTCTTTGACTGTAGTTGGCACTGTGTGTGCACCCGGTGACTCCCCCATAGGTTTAGACTTTTCTTTCTAATGTAAGTTTGAGGTTGGTCTGTATCCCTTCCCCTTTTGGCATGTGCTTTTGGTTGAGAGCTTGTTTCAATAGTCACATCCTTTTGGAAGGATGCATCTAGTAAAGAGCTTATATCCTTATTGAGCACTGCAGTCTGTTGGGAAACTGCAGTGTGGATGGCTTGGGTCACACAAACCTCACTCTCCTTATCCTTAGGGTTTCTTTGATGTCCACCCTGTCCCTCACCAACCTCTCCCCTTCACACTCCCCCCTTTGGATTTAGTAGTTTTTGAAACTAGTCCCTTTTGAGAGGAACTAGAGTGGGGTTTCTTAGACTTGGATTGTGAAACTTTTGATTTTGTGGCTTGGGTAGGAATTTGTTTGATCATTGTCACATATGCCATTGTCACAGAAGTTTGCAAAGAAACTGGTGGTTAGGAAGTAATAGAGACGGAAGTGTTTACCTTACTTACCTGAGGTTCCTCCATGATTAGAAAATAGATGAGGGGAACCTCACTGTGGTGATTTGCCCTGTTTAAATCAATAATGACACTCTTCTCTTGGACCCAACAATCAAGCTTGTTTGTTGGGTTCTCAATAGAGAGATCCTTAGAAACATGATTAGCTATCATCATAAAGAATCTAGCATAATAGATGTCTTATTTCTCTTCTTAATGTCTCCTAATTTAAAATCTAACTCATACATGACAGACTCACTAAAGTTATAGTACTTGTCACTAAGTAGCATATATAGCATGTTAACAAGTGAGTATGTAACTGCATCAAAATTGCTTATCTTACTAGAAAATGCCTTAATGAAGGAATCACAGAGAAAGCTCCATTTTTTTAAGGACCATCCTCCTAACCTCACCTAACTTGGCAGGGTTAAGAGCATAGCCCATAGAAACAAGCATGATACTAACATCTGTGTTTATGTGTGGAACTAGTGTATTGTTTTCAGGAAATTATAAGCAAGCTTGAATTTCATCACTATTTATACAATAATCATTACATTTCAGATTGAAGGCAATAGTTTTGTCTTTGGAGTTGTACACTGTTGTAGTCCATATCTCCTCCACAACCTCATAGTAGATTACTGGTGATGCCAACATTGCATAGCTCAGTTTGCAGCCTTGAATGAAGTCCATTATTTTGTGATAGGCCTCAGAAGCAGCAATACCCTTGTTCACCAGTGCTACAAAGTTGTTCTTTTCTTACACAAATCCAGATTGAGACATTATCTTGACTACATGTGCCATTATTGTGAATGAAAACAGTTACAGAAAATAGGGGTTTTGGTTTGGAGATGAAGAGAGAGTTCAGATTGATTTGAGAAAGATAAAAAGTAAAATGAAAAATGACAGTGGGCTTTTATACTTTCCCAAAAAATAAAATAAGTAAAAATAAAAAAATACAATAAAGTACCCAATGAAATTTGCCCAAAATAGCCGATTAAAAATAATAAACTGTAGAAATTCTAGAGATTATCCATCGAGATATACTTACAAACTATAAGTAAATTCAACGGATAAGGCATAAAATTAACGGCTATGATTGAAACAATGCAACGGATGTACATAAACTGACATTCGTCGAGATATAAAGTACCCAAAAAATATTTGATTTTCAGCAGATAATGAAATTCAACGGATATTCAATTTCAACGGATAATGAACATCCGTCGAGATGTAAATTTTAACTTAGCCAAAATTCATCTTTAACAAGAAAAATCAAATTTGATTCTGGCTGCATATCAAATTGCTTAGACATCAAGAAAATTTAGGAATAATTGAGCATACCTAACTCACTTACCAACCCAGTATAGGTGGACTCATCAAGTGGCTTGGTAAAGATGTCTGCAAGTTGTTATTCTCTAACAATACAACAAGAATTACAAAAGGGGGGTTGAATGTAATTCTGGCTACTTTTCAAGATTTTAAAAATGTTCCAACTTAATACATATAATAATGCTTAATTTGCTAAAGTACGGAATAAAAAGATAATTGAAATCAAAACACTAAGTAATAAAACACAAGGCTTTAAAACTTTCTGGTGGATTTGAATTTATCCACCATATATATATATATATCAGTTTGAGAACTCTGTGAAGCTTAGAATAACTCACAGCAGCTTTACAAGTTGAACAAACAAACTTCAGAGAAATACTTACAGAATACAACTTGATATGTTTCTCTGGAAAATGTATTTGCTTAGTTACAAATATTCTATTGCTACACTTGGTTTATATATCACCAAGTTTACATGACAGTAAGACAAGACAATAAAACAAAACATATCTAGTCTAACTCCATGCTACTTCACTACTCTATTCCAGCATCTTTGAATATCTTCACATTTACATGGAAACGGTAATGCTTCTTTGTTCTCAAAATCCTGCTTAACAGGCTCCCACATTCCTTTTGCAAACACCGAACGCATGTGACTGTGTTATCACTGTCAACAGCTATTTGAATTTGATCATCCGTTGGGAGTATGTTTGTCATCTTCCGGAGTCCTGATGATTATCCGTCAGAAGTCTTGTAGATCATCCGTCGAGAGTCTTGTAGATCATCCGTCGGGAGTCTTATAGATCATCCGTCGGGAGTCTATCTTCCACTTGACTCTACTTCACTTATGCAGAATTACAAGACATCTCATATTTATAATTAGTCAACCTATTATGCATATCAATCTAGTAGTCAACATGACTTAGAGAACCCTACACAATCTACTTTACTAAAATATGTTATTTGCAGAAATGTGCTACAATACTTATTTGTTACATAAGCTGCACTCTCGATGGATGTCAAATTGTCATCCGCCGGGACTATAATGTTCATCCGTCGGGACTATATTAAATCATCCGTCGAGAGCTACAAATTTCACTAAGTTAAATCTACTAAGGTGTTTTGTTTAACTTATCATCAAGTTCACAATATATTCCTAACACAAGTTGCTTCTCACTTGGAACAAAATAAAGTTCCACAGTACCATTCATGACATATTTCTATTATAAAGTCGTACTTGATGTCAATGTGTTTTGTCCTTGAATGATGCACATGATTTTCTGTTATGGCAATGGCACTTGTGTTGTCAGAGAAGATTACGAACTTGTCTACATGTAGACCATAGTCCAACAGTTGATTCTTCATCCATAAAATCTGTGCACAACAGCTACCAGCAGCAATATATTCAGCCTCAGTTGTAGAAGTAGAGACTCAATTTTGTTTCTTACTGAACTAGGACACTAGCTTGTTTCCTAGAAATTGACAGGTTCTTGTTGTACTTATTCTATCAATTTTACAACATGTATAAACTGCATCTAAATAACCAATTAGATCAAAACCAAAATCTCTAGGATACCAAATGCCAAGTTTTGGTGTTCCTTTGAGATATCAGAAAATTCTCTTAATAGCTACTAAATGAGATTCTCTAGGATCAGCTTGAAATCTAGCACAAAGATAAGTAGCAAACATTATATCTTGCCTACTGGCTGTTAAATATAAAAGTGAGCCAACCATGCCTCTATAACTTGAAATATCCACAGACTTTTCAGTAGTGTTCAATTCAAGTTTAGTGGCAGTATCCATGGGAGATTTTGCAGATGTGCAATCTATTAAGTCAAACTTCTTTAAAAGATCATAAATATATTTGGTTTGACTAATGAATATTCCATCACTAACTTGCTTAACTTGTAAACCAAGAAAGTAAGTTAGTTCTCCCATCATGCTCATTTCATATTTACTTTGTATCAATTTGGCAAACCTTTTGCAAAGTTTTCATCTGTAGAGCCAAATATAATATCATCTACATAAATCTGGACAAGTATACTAGAGCCATTAACATTTCTAAAGAAAAGAGTTTTATCAACAGTACCTCTTGTGAAGTAATTTTCTAAAAGGAACTTTGATACAGTATCATACTAAGTTCTAGGTGCTTGCTTCAAACCATACAGTGTCTTCAAAAGATAGTAGACATAATATGGAAAGTTGGGGTCTTCAAAACCAGGAGGCTGACTGACATAGACTTTCTCCTCCAAATCTCGATTCAGAAATGCAATTTTAACATCCATTTGATAGACCTTGAAATTGGCATGGGCTGCACAGGCTAGAACAATTCGGATGGCTTCAAGTCTTGCAACAGGAGCAAATGTCTCATTAAAATCTATTCCTTCTTGTTGATAATAGCCTTTAGTAACCAATCTAGCTTTGTTCCTGACTACTATGCCATTTTCATCTATCTTGTTTCTGATTACCCATTTGGTGTCAATAGGATTTTTGCCTTTAGGTTTGGGTACCAGCTTCCATGCCTTATTCCTTTCAAATTGGTTTAGCTCTTCCTGCATGGCTAAAACCCAATCAGGATCCAACAAAACTTACTCTACCTTCTCTGGTTCTTCCTGAGATAGGAAGCTGTTGTATAGACATTCTTCTTGAGTTGCTTTCCTAGTTTGCACTCTTGAAGATACATCACCAATAATTAGTTCAAATGGGTGATCTCTAGTCCATTTTCGTTGTTGAGGTAAATTAGCTCTAGATGAAGAGGCCTCAAAGTTATCTTGATGTGTGACTGAGTTTTGATTATAAGAAACCCCCTGAGTTTGTGGATCTTTGACTTGAAGCTGGGGTTGTTTCACTGTGTGATCTAAAAGGACTTTCAACTCCTATTGATTGCTCAACAGATGTTGATCTTTGCCTTTCGACAGATGATGCAGTTTGTCTTTCAATGTATGATGCACTTGGTCTTTCAACGGATGTATAATTATGTGCTTCATTTGTTGCTGACTTTTCTATACTATCCTAAGAGATTATTTCTTGATCACATTCATCATCACTATCATCACAGTTCATCTCAACATTATCAAATTTGAGGCTTTCATGGAAACCTTCATCTTGTAATCCTTCAATCTTCTTATCATCAAAAACATCATGTACATATTCCATAACAATGTTAGTTATTTGATTGTAGACTCTGTATGCTTTTCCAACTGCATACCCAACAAAAATACCTTCGTCTGCGTTGGCATCAAACTTTCCATGTTGCTCAGTTTGATTTCTTAGAATATAGCATTTGCAGCCAAAGACATGAAAAAAGTTTAGTGTTGGCTTCCTGTTCTTGAACAATTTATAGGGAGCCATGTATTTTGCATGATTGATCAAAGAAATATTCTGCGTGTAGCATTGTAACATTCAGGAAATATCATGTAATTATTTTTATTAAAAAATAATTATTATGTGATTATTGTGTAAATTTTGGTGAAGTATTTGATGATTAATATTAATATTTGGGTGTTTGTATCTGATAAAATTAGGATATTTTAAATTTTAATTATCCAGAATAAAATATAGATAATTTTGGTATTTTTCTGGGAAATTTTTGGATTACTATATGATTTTATAAGGATTTATAAAATTAATAATTACTATTTTTGGATTAATTATAAAATTATTTTATAAAATTGGAATTGTCGAACGTCAACCATTTTTGCGTTTTTACAACCCGAAACTCTTCTAAAAACACCTACCTAACCTAATCTGATCATTTTAAACACTTTTCGTGTTTTGACTTTTTCGATCCGGGGTACGGTTTGACCCGTACGAGTCCCGGCGTAAATTTTTTGATACGCTAATCATTTTATAGATCGATGAAACCCGTATTCTCGAAAGACGGGATAATATTACTTTATTTTCGTATAAAATGTTTTATATGAAGCTCAGTTTTGATAATTATCCAAATCTGGTAATAAATTGTATCGTCTTTATAGTTACTTAGCGGCTAAGTAATCTATTTTCGGAATCAATGTATAAGCATAATCATGAATTTATTAAATAAATAAAATACTTGATGGTTCGGTCAGCTGTGCATGCTTTATTATTAATTGTTTGTGATTTGTTGGATACAAAAATTATTTGTATGATTAATCATTGAGTTGTATGGGTTTGTTTTTGCTTTCAAAAGTGATTTAATTGAAGATTTATTCTCATAACTGTTAAAATTGTTTCAAAAATTATTTTTATGCTTTTATAATTTCAATGTTAATTTTAGGAGTTTGTAAAATTCAGAAATCAATATTTTATCAATTATTTATCTTTAAATAATTTTCTGATTGCATTTAATTGTAAAATAAGTATTTAATTTCAGAATTCTTCAAAAATTATGAAAATTTTATTTTATTACTTTTTGATTATTTCTGAGATTTTAAAATTATTCCGACAATCTTCTAACTTTTATGCACCCGCAAGTTCATTCGTTAAATCGTTAATTGCAGAAATGTTACGTATTTCAAAAATATTTTAAAATGTTCGGAATTAATGTTTTATTTTCTTCAGAATATTTATAAAATTTAGAAATTATTTTGATATTATTTTGGAGAGTTCTCACACGCAACATGTACCGATAAATTGACAATTCGGTAACAGAATCGGGATAATAACAAGAAAAAAAAACAACAGATAAAACCCCCAAATATACCCTGTGACCCCCCTTCCCTCAACTATCTTTTCTCTCTCAATTCTCACGCTCTCTCTCTCTCACAAATGTCTATCTCTCTCTCTTAATTCTCTCTTCTCCTATTTTTGTCCATCGATTTTCTCTTATTCTCTTCCGTTTTGGGTAAGTTTCCCCGCTCCTACCGCCACGTTTTTCCATTGCCGTCTTTCCTGTTTTTCCGGCGGGTTGTGGTGGCGCGTGTAGGCGAGGTTTCGGTTGGGTATTTGTGCGCGTGCGCGCGTGTGTGTGCAGTTGTGTGTGTTTGAGTGCGTGTGTTGTGTGAGTGCGTGTGTGTGCTTTGTAATTGTGCATGTGTTGTGGTTGCTTGGCTGTGCTGTCCAGCTTTGTTTTATTCCAGTCGCCTCCGGGTTATTTTCCGGCAGGGTGAGTGGGCGCGTGTCCTTTGCGTGGCTTGTATTATATTGCTATGCTGTTTTGGTTCAGGATTTTATGAATTTGGTTATGTTTGTTCGAATAGATTTTGATTGGATTATTCGGATATTTTTCTGAAATTTTTGAATGATTACTTATTGTATTTATTCAAATTATTTTAGTAAAATTCGAATGAATTCCTGAAATTTTTGGAATTAATTTATTACGAGAATAATTTAATCGATAGAACTCGTGTCGGAAACCCGAATTTATTGGGTACCCGCGAATTTTATCGCCGTCGGCGATGAGCTTCGGTGAGCCGACAGTGGACGATAATGATTACATCTGAGAACTAAATTATAAATAAATAAAAATTTGTTGTAAAATTAAATTTAAAATGAAAAGTAGGATATTATTATTATAAATTGTACCGGTGTTTGGGATTATGAATGTTGGATTGTTGGTTGTTGTGATTTGATTGGGTTGACGTCGAATTGTTTCGACGGGTAGGCCGATAAATAAAGGAGACACTGCTCGATTTTTGGGAAATTAATTTCAAAAATACGGGAACGTAACCTATAGTTATCGTAGATGTCGAACGAGGATATATAATTATATTTTACGAAACCTGATTACGTGTTGGCAAGATATTTGATAAAAAGTCGATTACCCCATTTTTCGCAAAACGACGAGTATACATACTTTCCGAAAACAAATACCGAACCGAGTTTCGAAGATGTGAACCATAATTGCTATGTGTATTTCAATAATACATATACATACGAGTCGGGTTATGAAATTGTATGGGTAGAAGTGATAGTGATACTATGTCAAGCTAGACGATTGTCTGAACTAGAGTATTTCAACCCTGTAGGTCCTAGTCGGAAGACCCGAGGATTGACGTGGGACTAAGAATAACCTAGTGGTCAATTTTCATACTCAACAAGATTCCAATTGAAGGACATGAAGGATAAAATTGTATCGAGAATAGGCTAGTGGTTTGATGATAAAGCCGAACGTTCAAGTCAAACCAAAGTTAACCAATAGTAGTGGTTAAAGCATATCAAGGAAAGTATTCCTAACTTTTCTCGTAACATACTGCAATTACTTCATTCCTATTCTAAGTTCAGAATAGTTAACTATTTTATACTCCACTGCAATTACTCTTAATTATGCAAGTTCCTTTCATTATTGTTCCTATATAATCGATTGCTCTCTTGAGCAAACACTCATTCTTTCGGGTCATTTATGAACCCTGAATTGGGATGTTTTGAAATCAAAATGATTTGATATCAAAATACTCTATGGACTGGATGGTTACGATGAGGGCCAGTGATGGACTGGACCCTAAGGGCCAGAGATCGCTGGTCCCTTGATTATTAGGCCATAGTGCCTAGGTACCCCATATGTTGGTGGGTCTATGCAGTGGGTATAGATCCGCACTATATCCTGTCTGATCAGCAGGTTATAGTGCATATGTTGGTTCTAGTGTCCAGTCTAATTTATTGTTGATCGCCATTAACGGCATTCCCTCTCGAAAAGTTTTATGCTAACAAAACCGGACAAAACCCTGATTCAGGAGATGAATCTAGTTGCTGGGCATTTTTGGCTCACTCTTGCTTTGTAAATTCTTATTTCTTTCAGAAACAGATAAGGATAAAGTTACTAGCTTTTAATAGACATCAGAAGTTAGAGAGATCTCTGTTGCGAGAGGACGAAGGTGTTAGGAAAATAATACAAGGGCATTAGTGTGAAGGTATTTAAACTTGTATTCTAGTTGTTGTGAATTGTGGAAGGTTAGATTCTTGTTTCTAACCATAACCTGTAAACGATCCGGATTTAAGGGGTTATTTGTATATTATTTTATTTTAGGTAAAAATTGTTTTGTGACACCAAATCTTGACCCCGGATTTGGGTTGTTACAAGCATGCACTATTTACAGCTTCTGCCCAAAAATATGTTGGTAACTTTGATTCTTCTAGCATTGTCCTTGTAGCTTCAATAAGAGATCTGTTCTTTTTTTCCACCACTCCATTTTGTTGTGGAGTCCCTGCTGCTGAAAACTCATGCATGATCACATTCTCTTCACAAAACAACTTCATTGCATAATTCTTGAACTCAGTTCCATTGTCACTCATGATTCTTCTAACTTTGAGATCAAGATGATTGTGGACTTGTCTTATATGATTGATAATGAATTCACTAGCTTTATCTTTAGTTTTAAGGAAATATGTCCAAGTAAACTTTGGGAAATCATCAACAATCACTAGGAAGTATCTTTTCTTTGAGATTGATAACACATTGATTGGTCCAAACAAATCCATTTACAGACATTATAGAGGTTCTTCAATTGTAGATTCAATCTTTTTCTTGAATGATGCCTTGATTTGCTTTCCCTTTTGACAGGCATCACACAGTCCATCCTTTGAGAACTCAACTTGAGGAATGCCTCTAACACGATCTTTCCTGACTAATTCATTCATAGTCTTAAAGTTCAGATGGGACAACTTCTTGTGTCATAGCTAACTTTCATCTTGACTTGCGTAGCTAAAAAGACAAGTAATAGAATTTGCATTTGATGAGTTGAAGTCAGCTAAATACACATTTCCTTTTCTCACTCCAGTGAGAACCACGTTGTTGTCCTTCTTGTTTGTAACAACACAGACTTCAGAATTGAATGTTACTGAGTTGCCCTTGTCACATAGCTGGCTGACACTCAAGAGATTGTGTTTGATTCCATCCACTAGAGCAACTTCTTCAATGATGACATTGTCTTTTGAAATCAAGCCATATCCCACAGTATACCATTAGATGTCATCTCCAAAAGTAATACTAGGGCCAACTCTCTCCTTAAGCTCAGTGAGCAGGGTAGATACTCCTGTCATGTGCCTTGAACAACCACTATCCAGGTACCAAAGATTCTTTTTGTTTCCCCGCACACAACAAAATTAAATCAAGTTAATTTTGGTACCCAAGTTTCCTTGGGTCCTGCTTTGTTAGCCTTCTTTTTAGGTTTCTTAGGTTTTTCCTCAATTGACTTAGGTGACTGAGATTCAACCTTAGTCATTAGAGTAGGGCTTTAAAAACCATTCATCACAACAGGATTATCATGCACAGGTTGGCTGACATGAAATGGCATACTTTGTGCAAGCATGTTATTCAAGTAAGGCATGATAAATGGTATTTGAGGCATATTAAATGCAGCTTGGTAAGGATTTTGTGCAAATGGCATATTAGAAAATTGTGATTCAAATTATGTGTAGGCATAATAGGCATGACATTCAAAGGCAATGTGGGCATGTTGGGAAATGAGGGAGGTGTAGACATGGATATATATATATAACAAATTTGTAATTAACAGACAAGTGATTAACACTACCACACTTAATACATATTTTTCTAGGAGCATATTTTTCAGGTGTGTAGTTGTTATATTTATTAATACCCACTTTTTCATTCGTATTATTTTTCCTTTTTGAGTATGCTTTAACCTCAATTTTCTCCAATCTGTCATTCAATTGCTTAATTGACAGATATCCTACATTAGCTCTCTTGTTTTCCTTGACTTGACTTATTTCTCCTGTAAAAAAGTTCTTGGAAACAGATGTCTTACATTAGCTAGCTTGACTTTGCTAATTGGATTTCCTTCACTCGACGGATGTGGTTCTTTGTCTTTCAACGAATAAATCTTTTTATCTTTCGACGAATAATCTTCATTATTCATTGAATCCACATCCATTGAAAGTCCTTCTACCAAACTAGGATCCAGTTTCTCTTTATTCTTTTTCTAGGCTTCTTCACAGAAAGATTTTATGCCTTGAACTTTAGCAATTTGGGTATGAACATCTCTTAATGATTTCCAAGCCTTGATTACCTCTTGCTCTCGTTCAAGTTGCTTTCTTAAAATCTCCTATTTCTTTAAAGATTCAGTCAGTTATTCCTTAGCAATTTTACACTCTATTTTCAGTTTTTCAAACTCAATAAATTGAGTTTCTAACACAGTGTTTCTTTCACTTAAAAACAAATTATTCTCTTTAATTTTTATGTTTTCCTTAGTGAGAGATTTCAGTGTAACACGCAAGTGATATAATTATGTAGACATGTCATTTATAGCATCATTACACTAATCTTTAGAAAGGTGTGCTAGATTAGTAGTGATTACCTGATTACTTGAAGAACCGACTTCTGTTTCATCTGATTTGGCCATTAGATCTAGATTGACATAGCTTGTTACTTCATCTTCATCTACCCCATCAGCTGCCCAGTCATTATCTTGAGTCAAAAAAGCCATTTTCCTATTGTTTGAGCAATTCAAAGTATTTCTTTGTGTTATCCACAGTCTCAAACTTCTTTATTTCAGAATCAGCCTTTTTGTATTCACTTGCAAAATGACCACTCAAGCCACATTTGAAACATTTGAATTTGGATTTATCCACCAAGTTTCTATTTGGCTTAACTGTTCCAAAATTCTTTTGAATTTGATCTTGACAAACCTCCTTGACAGGAAAGCTAGATGTTCATCTATATCTTCCATTTTATCTTGACTTAGATGATCTTCATGCTCAGCCACTATCCCTTTTCCTTTGCCTTCACAAACCCTAGAGTTTGGTGCAGATTCCATAGCTTCAACCTTCATTTCTTTCACTATCTCTTGTTTAGCCACCAAAGCTATAGATCCTCCCTTATTTCTTCCTTTCTCTATTCAGCTCATCTTGTTCCATTTCAAAAGCTACTAAATGCTTTGAAGTTGCATGGAAGAGTCTATCAAACAAAAGACTCTAACCTCAAGTTCCTTAGATCTCTTCCAAAAGAGTGGAAGCCAATGACAGTTTCATTGAGAAATTCTCAGGATTACAAGGAGTTCACCTTGGAGAGATTGCATGGCATCCTAAAAACTTATGAGCTTGAAATTGAGCAAGATGAGAGGATGGAGAAAGGAAGGAATAAAGGAGGGTCCATAGCACTGGTTGCTAAGTTAGAGAAAGAGAAAGAGATGAAGGTAGAAGCTGTTGAGCCTACATCAAAGGTCTGTGAAAGCAAGGGTAAAGGGCTGGTAGCTGAAAATGAAGATCAGTTGAGCCAAGATAACGTGGATGATATTGATGAGCATTTAGCATTCCTATCCAGAAGATTTTCCAAGCTCAAGTTCAAAAAGAATTTTGGAGGATCCAAGCCAAGTAGAAACATGGTGGATAAATCCAAATTCAAATGTTTCAAATATGGCTTGGCAGGGCATTTTGCCAATGAGTGTAGAAAGTCAGATTCTAGCAAGAAGAAGTTTGAGCCTATTGATTATAAACAGAAATATTTTGAGTTGCTCAAGTAAAAGGAAAGGGATTTCATTACATAAGAAAATGACTGGGCAGCTGATGGATTGGATAAAGATGAAGAAACAAGTTATGTCGACCTAACCCTGATGGCCAAGTCTGATGAAACAAAAACAAGTTCTTCAAGTAATCAGGTAATCACCACTAACCTAGCACATTTATCCAAAGCTGAGTGTAATGATGCAATCAATGACATGTCCATATAATTATATCACTTGCATGTTACACTTAAGTCCCTCAGTAAGGAAAATGCTAAAATTAAAGAAAATAATTTGTTTTTAAGTGAGAGGAATAATGTGCTAGAGTCTCAGTTTGTTGAATTTGAAAAATTGAGAATTGAGTGTAAGATTGCTAAGGATGAATTAACTGAGTCCTTGAAGAAAGAAGAGCTTTTAAAGAAGCGGCTTGAACGGGAACAGGAAGTGATTAAAGCATGGAAATCATCCAGAGATGTCCATGCTCAAATCACTAAAGTTAAAGCTATTGAGTCCTTTTGTGATGCAGCCTGAAAGAAGAGTAAGGAGAAGCTGGAATCCAATTTGGTTGAAGGATTGTTGACAGATATGGACTCAACGGATGATAAAAATTATCCGTCGGATAATCAAAAGGATTATCTGTCGAGTGACAAAGAGCCACATCCGCCGGCGGTGAGTAAACCTGTGAGCAAAGCTAAGCTAACCAAGTTAAATGAGAAATATGGCTCAGTTTTTAAGAACTTTATACCAGGAGAATCAAGTCAAGTCAGGAAGGAAAAGAAAGTTAATGTTGGTCATCTGTCCATCAAGCAATTGAATGACAGATTAGAAAAGATTGAGGTTAAAATAGAATCTAAAAAAAAAAATAATAGAAATGGGAAAGTAGGAATTAACAAACATAACTACACACCTGATAAATATGCTCCAAGAAAAATCTGTGTTAAGTGTGGTAGTGTTAATCATTTGTCTGTTAATTGCAAACTTGCCATGCCTACTCCTATTGTGGCGCCCTCCAAACCCGGGTCAGAAGTTTGGGGTACCCACAAACACCTTAATTATAACCTGCTTATAACAATAACAAAGATAATAATAATATATGTAATGACCCTACTTACCAATCACCACGGACCGCAACAGGTTAAAGTATGCACACAAGCCAAACACACTATATATTACAAACCGTTCAAATCCCAACTATTTCAAATTCAAACTGAGTATTAAACATTATTACAAACTTTTACAAAATTAAATTATTCCAAAAGAAGCCTACTAGCTCAGCTTTCTCAACATGAACCCCTAGCTCTCGCGCTGGACTGGGGATCCTCTTTACCAACTGGTTCCTTTTTAACTGGAAAGAATATAAACAACATCGCACAAATGAGCTAACTAGCTCAGCAAGTCACAATGACAAAACTGAGAATAATGATCATCAGGTGAATATGTTTATGATATCAAGTGAACAATGGATTATGATTTAGAATTGGATATTATACTTTTAATTTAAAAACTAAGGTTAGGCTGCTGATCAGTCACGCACTAACCTCGAGCAAGGCACACAGCATTGCTCTAACTACTGGATCCAAGGCACACATTGGCCTAACTTGACCATTATATGGTCTGACCACGAATCTGGTCCACAATTTTATAAAAACAATCCAATTCTAACATAATAACAGAATATGCAATAATAAACAATAACCGAAATCATTAACAATAATAAATGTTTAACAATGAAAGGGTTTAAATCCTTGTAAGGATCAACAAGGTACTTTTAAAGCTTGAATGCTGGGTAATGAAAGAATTGGATAACAAAGGAAACAACGTTTCAGGGTTTCAAGGATTTGGTCTTTCAAAGCATAAGATATCATGGATTGAGTATATAATAATTCAGTTCAGTGTCTGGTATTTAGTTTGTATGTATTTATGGAGTAGTATCGTAGATTTGTGGTTCTTGTTTGGGTATACAATAATCAATGGATTAGAAAGAATATGGTTCATAGCTCAAGAACAATAACTGAAATCAGGATTTAGGTTTTCGTGCTTCAAAGCACTTGCAATGTCAACAAGACTGTCAAGAATTACAATATCTCGAGAGAGTTCAGAACACTTGCCTGATATTAGCTTACTATCCTGCACTTGCTTTCAATCTCAATCGTCTTACTCCTCAACTACCTGTTTCCCTTTCCTACGCCTTGCCTCTTCTGCTCACATATCATAAGCATCTATCAATCATCAACTCACAGGATTCTATTCAACACATACTTCTATCTACCCTTCGTTTTACCCAAATCCGATTAACGGATTGAAATCTATGCAATAACCAAGTAAACACCGAATATATATAGGCTGATAGTCAAACAACAGGTCACGTATAACACATAATACATCACGTAATCAATGACATATCATCTATAAAGAAGTCTCGGGTCATAAATATGCTTTCGGGTATTTAAAATGATTTTTAAAACATTTTTCGGAATTAAAACTGGTCGTTGGATCAATTTCGGGTTAATAAACAGGGTTCGGTTGGCCCATTCTGGCTCCGAAATAATTTTAGAATAATTATCGAGCCTTGGAAATAATTTAGAATAATATTTTAAAGCTCGAAACTATTTTTCAGAATTTTTAAATCATTTTTAAATAATTAAATCTAATTAAATAACTAATTAAAATCAATTAATAACTAATTAAATCAATTAATCAATTAATTTTCGAATTAATTGACCAATTAATCAATTATAAATTAACTGAAATTAATTAACTAATTAATTCAGATTTATTTGTGAATTAAAAATAATTTTCGGAATTAAAATAATAATTTTCAGAATTTTCAGAAATTAAAAATGAATTTTTTAAATAAAAATAAATAGGAAATATGATTTTTAAACATTTTATAAACAGGAATCCTATTTTTGAAAACTTTGCAAACTACAGGGACTAAACTTCACCATCTTCAAAAATACAGGGACTAAACTGCAATTTTGCAGTTTCAGTCGCCGGAAAATCGGGGGTGGCCGGAGAAGACGATCCCGGCGTCCTCACCCCACCAACACCTCCAGATCAACACTACACAACACCAGGAACTTGTTCATGCATTCAAAACATTCTAATCATCCCTATTCTGGCCGGAAATTGGCCAAGAACATCGCCGATTTCCGGCGAACATCGCAAATCTTTAAAACACAACTCCCTTCGATTCAAGCATCCTCTGTTAACGAGCTATATATCAATCGATTGCAAATTTTATAAGGAACACAACCCACTATAAATCAACAGTTAATAACCCCTGAATCAAAAACCCCCAAATTTCAATTGAAAACATTCATACGGGTTATAAACCCTAATTTTGAAATTCGAAAATTAAACCCACTTTTGAGCATGTTATTGAACTCCAAATCAGACGTATGACATATGAAAATCATCAGGAAAACAAGCTCTACAACATGCAATCATCAAATCATACAAACAATCATCCGAACAAAAATTCATATTTTTAATAAAATATATTTGAAAATAAATAAATTTTTAGAAAAATAACCTTGACTTCTGCAGTGAAACAAAGCTCAGAATCTGATAGAAAACCTCAAATCCTTCGTTTTGGTTACTCAAGCTTTAAAAACAGAGATCGGTAACGCCTTCGTTTTGCTGTTTGATTCTTAGAACAGTTTTAAGAAATTAGGGCTTTTCTCTGAAAATTATATAATTAACTATCTGCAAATGATTTTGATACGAAATAAAATACGGTAAAAGGCTATTTATAATTATGGAAAATTTGTATCCCGTTGGATCATTCCGGATATAAAACGGTACGTTTATTTGTAAAAACTGATCCAAACGGTATCGGTTTTCAGGATAATTATCCAAATTAGTACAATTTGTACTGCGGTCTTGGTCTCAGCGCCTGGTTACACGTATTACGAAGTGATAATTGGGATAGTTTAATAAAAAGCTCCCGTTTATCGAAAATACGGGTTTTATTGATTTACCGAAACGAATATTGTATCGAAAATGTTGCGCCGGGACCCGCGCAGGACAAACTGTAAGCCGGATCGAAAAAGTCGAAACATGGAATATGTTCGGAATATTACAATTGGGTTAGGAAGGAGTTCTCGAACGAGTTTCGGGTTCCAAAAACGTAACAACGGTTGACGTCGGTTGGTTCCCGTTTTTATAAAATAGATTTTAATTACCCGGAAAAAGATTTTAGAAATTTCATATGATTCTTATAAATCCATAAACCAACATAAAAATAATTAGGAAGATATGACAATTATCTATATTTTATTTTGGACATATAAAAATTAAAATACTCAATTAATATTATTTTTGAATATTCAAGTACAGATAACACTTAACAATTAACTCACAGAATAGATACTGAACACACATAATAATTATATAATAGCAAAAATAATTACTCGATATATCCCGGATATTACACCTACGTCTGCACTCTCTTCTTTTCCCAACATTACTGCCATGCCTACCATGCCTATGAATGCAATGTCTGCTCAAAATATGAATGCACAATTTGCTAATATGCCACTTGCACCGAATCCTTATTATGCTGCATTTAGTATGCCTCAAATTCCATCTAGCATGCCATACAGGAATAACATGATTGCAAATAGCATGCCTTTTCCTGTTAATCAAAATGTGCATGACAATTTTGTTTTAATGACTGGTTTCAAAGGTCCAACTCAGATGACTAAGGATGAATCAGAAATTTCCAAGTCAAATGAGATCAAACCTAAGAAACCAAAGAAGAAAGATAACAAGGCAGGACCCAAAGAAACTTGGGTACCAAAATCAACTTGATTTAATTTTGATGTGTGTAGGGAAACAGAAAGAATCTTTGGTATGTGGATAGTGGTTGTTCAAGGCACATGACTGGAGATTCTACCCTGCTCATTGAGTTCAAGGAGAGAGCTGGCCCAAGTAATACTTTTGGAGATGAAAGCAAGGGTTATAGTGTGGGATATGGCTTGATTTCAAAAGACAATGTCATCATTGAGGAGGTTACCCTAGTAGATGGTCTCAAGCACAATTTGTTGTGTATCATCCAGCTTTGTGATAAGGGCAATTCAGTAACCTTCAATTCAGAAGCCTATGTTGTGACAAACAAAAAGAGCAACAAAGAGGTTTTTACTGGAGTGAGAAAAGGGAATGTGTATCTAGCCGACTTCAACTGATCAAATACAGAATATGTCACTTGTCTTCTCAATAAAACAAGTCAAGATTAAAGTTGGCTATGGACAAGAAGCTGTCCCATCTAAACTTCAAAACAATGAATGAACTTGTCAAGAAAGAACTGGTTAGAGGTATTCCTCAAGTGGAGTTTAAGGATGGATTGTGTGAAGCCTGCCAAAAGGGAAAGCAGATCAAAGCATCATTCAAGAAGAAGCTTGATTTAACAATTGAAGAACCTTTGCAATTGCTACACATGGATTTATTTGGACCAGTCAATATGTTGTCCATCTCAAGGAAATGATTTTGCCTAGTAATTATGGATGATTTCTCAAAGTTCTCTTGGACATATTTCCTAAAGTCTAAAGGTGAAGCTAGTGAAATCATCATCAATCACATAAGGCAAGTCAACAATTATCCTGATTTTAAAGTAAGAAGAATCAGGACTGACAATGGAACTAAGTTTAAAAATTCTGTAATGAGATCATTTTGTGAAGAGAATGGGATTATGCATGAGTTTTCTGCAGCAAGAACTCCACAACAAAATGGAGTAGTGGAAAGAAAGAACAGATCTCTTATTGAAGCTGCAAGGAGAATGCTTGAAGAATCAAAGTTACCAACATATTTTTGGGCTGAAGCTGTGAATACTGCCTGCTACACTCAGAATATTTCTTTGGCTAATCAAGCAAAATGCATGACACCCTACCAATTGTTCAAGAATAGGAAGCCAACTCTAAATTTCCTTCATGTCTTTGGCTGCAAATGTTATATCTTAAGGAATCAAACTAACCAACATGGGAAGTTTGATGCTAAAGCAGATGAAGGAATTTTTATTGGATATGCTGTGGGAAAGGAATATAGAGTCTACAATATGAGAACCAACATTGTTACGGAATCAGTACATGTTATGTTTGATGACAAAAAGATTGAAGGACTGCAAGATGGAGATTTCCATGAAAGCCTCAAGTTTGATAATGTGGAGATGGCTAGGGATGACAGTGATGATGAAAGTGATCAAGAAACAGTGACTAAGGATAATGCACAAAAATCTACAACTAATGAAGCACATAATTCAACATCTGTCAAGTTAGAAAATGCTTCATCCGTCGGGAGACAATCTGCCTTATCCATCGGGAGAAAATCAGCTTCATCCGTCGGGACACAAAGTGCATCATCCGTCGGAATATTGAGAGAAGCTAAAAGTCAGAATAGATCACCTATAGAAAGTTTCCCTTTCTCAAATCAAAGATTCACAAACTTAGGGGGAGTTTCTTATAATCAAAACTCAGTCACACATCAAGACAACAATGAGGCCTCTACATCTAGAGCTAATCTACCTCAACAAAGAAAATGGACTAAAGATCACCCTTTTGAGCTCATTATTGGTGATGCAACTTCTAGAGTTCAAACAAGGAGAGCAACTCAAGAAGAATGTCTATATAACCGCTTCCTATCTAAGGAAGAACCAAAGAAGGTAGAAGAAGCTTTGTTGGATCGTGATTGGATTTTAGCTATGCAGGAGGAGCTAAACCAATTTGAAAGGAACAAGGTATGGAAGCTAGTACCCAAACCTAAAGGAAAGAATCCAATTGACACCAAGTGGGTATTCAGAAACAAGATGGATGAAAATGGCATAGTGGTCAGGAACAAAGCTAGATTGGTTGCTAAGGGCTATTGCCAACAAGAAGGAATAGATTTTGATGAAACCTTTGCTCCTGTTGCAAGACTTAAAGCCATCGGAATTTTTTTAGCCCTATGCAGCCCATGCCAATTTCAAGGTCTATCAAATGGATGTAAAAAGTGCCTTTCTGAATGGAGATTTGGAGGAGCAAGTCTATGTCAGTCAACCTCCTGGTTTTGAAGATCCAAATTTTCCAGAATATGTCTACTATCTTTTGAAAGCACTTTATGGACTGAAGCAAGCACCTAGAGCCTGATATGACACTTTATCAAAGTTTCTTTTGGAAAATCACTTCACAAGAGGTACTGTTGATAAAACTTTATTCTTTAAAAATGTTAATGGCTCTAGTATACTTGTTCAAATTTATGTAGATGATATTATATTTGGCTCTACATATGAAAAAGTTTGCAAAAAGTTTTCCAAATTAATGTAAAGTAATTATGAAATGAGCATGATGGGAGAAATAACTTACTTTCTTGGATTACAAGTTAAGCAAGTTAGTGATGGAATGTTCATTAGTCAAACTAAATATATTCATGATCTTTTAAAGAAGTTTGAATAGATGGATTGCACATCTGCAAAAACGCTCATGGCCACTACAACTAAGCTTGAATTAAACACTACTGAAAAGTCCGTGGATATTTCAAGCTATAGAGGCATGGTTGGCTCACTTCTGTACTTAAAAGCTAGTAGGCCAGATATAATATTTGCTACTTGTCTTCGTGCTAGATTTCAGGCTGATCCTAGAGAATCTCACTTAGTAGTTATTAAGAGAATTTTCAGATATATCAAGGGAACACCAAAACTTGGCATTTGGTACCCTAGAGATTCTGGTTTTGATCTAACTGGTTATTCAGATGCAGATTATGCAGGTTGCAAAATAGACAGAAAAAGTACAACAGGAACCTGTCAATTTCTAGGAAACAAGCTTGTGTCCTGGTTCAGTAAAAAGCAAAATTCAGTTTCTACTTCTACAGCTGAAGCTGAATATATTGCTGCTAGAAGTTGTTGTGCACAGATTTTGTGGATGAAAAACCAATTGTTGGACTATGGTCTATAAGTGGATAAAATTCCCATTTTCTGTGATAACAAAAGTGCAATTGCCATCACTGAAACTCTAGTACAGCATTCAAGAACAAAGCACATAGACATCAAGTACCACTTCATTTGGGAACATGTGATGGATGGTACTGTGGAACTTCATTTTGTTCCAAGTGAAAAGCAGCTTGCAGATATCTTTACCAAGCCACTTGAGGAATCCACCTTTTCAAGGTTGGTAAGTGAGTTATGTATGCTTAATTATTCTTGAATTATTTCAGATATTTTTGCAAGTTTTAATGCAGCCAGAAACTTACTTGATTTTTCTGTTTGGATGAAATTTTGGCTAAGTCAAAATTTACATCCCGGCGAATGCTCATTATCCATCGAGTTTGATCATCCGTCGGAATATTATTTGTTAATAAAAATCAATTACTTTTCTGGATTATTTTATAACCCGACGGATAATTGTTTTATTCTCATCTGTCGAATTGTCTCAATCTTGGCCGTTAAAACTATGAACGTTATCCATCGGGTATACTTATAATTTGTAAGTATAACACGACGGATAAGTGACAGAATTTTTACAGTTTATTTATTTTTAAACCGTTATTTTTGGCTATTTTGATTGGTTACTTTACTTCACTTTATTACTTTTGACAGTTTATTTCTGAGATAGTATAAAAGTAGTATTAAATTTTATTTTACTCTTTTATCATTTTCAAATCAATTGCTCTAACTTCCTTTCTTCTCCATAGAAAATATTCTCTCTGCAAATTTCTCATTCTCTAACAATGGCACGAGTAGTCAAAATCATGTCTCAATCTGGATATATTTATGAAAAGAACAACTTTGTAGCTCTTGTGAATAAGGAGATTCCACTGTATGGAGACTTTCACAAGATGATGGAATTTGTGAAGAGCTGTAAACTCAGTTATGCTATGCTGGAATCACCCACAATCTACTTTGAAGTTGTGGATGAGATATGGACAACTGCCGTGTACAACTCATCTGACAAAACCATAACTTTTACACTTAAAGGTAAGCAGTTTTGCATCAATGGTGACATTGTCAAAACATGCTTTAGAATTCTAGATAACACTGCTACTGTTCCACACACAGATACTGATATAGTTAACATGCTAAATTCTATGGGCTATGTACTTTCTACTTCTAAGTTAAGTGAAATTAGGAGGCTAGGTCTTAGAAAGGAATGGAGCTATCTGTGTGATGTGGTAACTAAAGTATTTTTTGGTAAAATTAGCAATTTTGATTCTGTCAACATCTTCATACTTAACACGCTTTATATGCTAGTTACTGATAAGTACTTTAATCACAGTGACTTGATCATATTTGAGTTAGGTTATAAGTTAGGAGAACTTAATAAGAGAGGTAAAAGTGTCTATTATGCTAGATTCTTTATGATGCTTACTAACCATCTTATTGAGAATATTTCTATTGAGAACCCAACCAACAAACTGAATTGTTGGGTTCAAGAAAGGAGAGTCATTATTGATCTCAACAGGGCAAGTCACCACAAAGAGGTGCCCCTCCTTTACTTTGCAATCATGGAGGGACCTCAGGTAAGTGAGGTAAGCACCACTGTCTCCACTCTTCCAACCTCACACATTTCTTTGCCTTCAAGTGTAGCTATGACATCTGTGTTATTGACCCAACAGATGCCTACCCAAGCTATCAAAATAACAATTTCAAAGTCCAAAGCTAAGAAAGCCCCCTTTGGTTTCTCTCAAAAGAATCCAGTTGCAAAATCTACTAAACTCAAATAGGGGAGTGTGAAGGTGAGTGAGCAAGGTGAGGGACAGGGTGAAAATCAAAGAAACCCTAAGGATAAGGCTGGTGAGATGATTGTACCTAAGCCTAGCCACACCACAGTTTCCCAACAAACTGTGGATGTTAATAAGGAAATAAGCCCACTTCTAGTTTCATCCTCCCAAAATGATGTTACTATTGAAACAAGCTCCCAACTAGGAGCACAGGTCAAGAGGGTTAGGGACTCAAGTTCACCACAGACTTATGCTAGAAAGAAAAGATCTAAAACCCTTGGGGTTGCACAGGGAACACACACAGTGCAAACTGAAGTAATAGACTCAGTCACTACACCATTTCAAATTCAGGTTGATGTGGCTCCAGTAAATGTGGAGTCACAGCCAAAATGTTTAGTGATAGAAGCACCTGAAACACCAAATTCACCCATACACTCATTGGATGTAGGCATGATTAATACATCACTCCTAAATTCTCCATCTTTAACTCTATTGGAGAAGCCAAAAATCCAAGAAAGTGAGCATCATCTTTTAGATGATTTATTGGCTCACTTGCCAGTTCTTTCTGAGTCTATTGAGACATCTATGCTCAAAGTTTCATCAATTTGCACAGAGTATACAATAGTCTCCAATCCAAACTCATTCAGTTCTTCTATCCCGGTGGATATCATTCATCCTCGAGTAGTGATTGTATCCCGATGGATGTGCCTAACAGCAGTCATCCGTCGGCTAGCCAAACTACTACACCGATGGATGTTCCTCATCCGTCAGGAGTCTCTGTACAACTTCAAATTTCTTCAATAATCACAAGTGCAGAGGACTTAGTAGTAGTACAATCACTCTTAGGACTGAGGGAAGGGAGTGAACTGAGTGAGAGGCTGGGTTGCTCCCAGGCAAAAGGAGAGAAAATGAGTGAACAAATGCAGACCATTTCTTCAGGTCTGGAAAAAGTGAGTGAGAGGAGTCCCATCATAGATGGTGAAGGTGAGGGTGGGAAGCCAAGGAGAGCCCTTGATGTAAAAACAGAGAGATCATGAGAGAAATGCAGGTACTGGAGAGATAAAGATGGACATCATTGCTAGTGAATCAATGAATGTCAGTGATGCAGAAAGGAAAAGACTATTTCAGCAAGAATATCAAGTTGTCATAGATTCTATTTCCCTAGATGCTGAGATATTTACTCATCCAGTTACAGCTTATCAATCTCTACAAAGAGCAAAGGATGCAATCACTGTTATGCCTTCATCTACTGGCAGTGATTTTGAATTGGCTGAAGACTCATTTGGGGATGCGGGTGGGGATGATGAGGAAGACAGCATGATCATAGGGGTAGATGCAGATATTCCTTCCTGGATGCTAACTAAAGAATGTTCCTACTCACATTTCTAATCCACACTATTCAAGCTCATTCATGACACCCAAACAGCCATTCAAGTATCTACAAATGCCAACACAAAGAGACTACTTACAGCACATCTTGAAGCTCTTCAGCTGCATAAGATTCAAGCTCTCCAACACAGTCAAAGTGTGGATGAAATCAAGCAAGAAGTTTCTGAAATAAAACAGGATTACATAGCAAGGTTGGATGCTAGACTTCCTGGAACCACCATGATTGGGATAGCTCAGAAACTCAGGAAGGAAGCTGATCTCAATAGAAAGGTTGAGGCCATATGTTATGGATTAAAAACTAATATATATAATTGCTGTATTTATTACTAAGATTCGGGAGCTCAAGGCCTTTAATGGCTGCTCTCGTGTTTCGTGGCTCAATCTGCCTTTACGAGATGCCTACGTATCTCTGTGAGTTAGAGAATCAAGCCAAAAAACGTAGTTCTGATTTGTGGGGTGAGACCCCTTATATAGATGTTGGTGGTCCTTGAATTGGACTTGGTTAGGAGACTTGGTGGGCAAGTCTCATAATTAGAATGGACTTTGGAGTCCTAGATAGTAGGAAACTGATTCCTTATCCTTTTAGGTCCCCTTGAGGCTTATCTATAAGGATTTATATCCTTATCAGGACTCTTCTCAACAGCTGATTTTTCCCCTATTAATTAATTACGAATTTAATTAATAATCAGGGCTTTTGGGCCTTTTTTATTCCACCAGGCCTGATCTGGTCCATCAGGCTTAACCTTTCTGGTCTGAATATCATACATCTTCTTATTGGGCCTAGCAGCCCATTAATTATAAAACCAGGACTTATTTATCCCTATCATTTGCCCCCCAACTTTTGGGAAACATTGATTAGGTTTCGCAGAAGTTAAATCTATTCGTTCCCTTACAGGGTTTCGTTTTTGCGTAAAGTGTGGAGCGACCTACACATTTACAACGAATCTTCCTTTTATTCAGAAATTATCTTAATTTCCAGGAATTTTTCCCTAATTTTCTGGGATTTTTCCCTAATTTCTGGGATTTATCCTTAATTTTCTGGATTTTTCCCTTAATTTCTGGGATTTATCCCTAATTTTTCTGGATTTATTCCTTATTTCTGAAAATATTAACATTTTTCAGAAAATATTTAAGGAATTTCCTTATTTTTCTGGATTTTTCCCTTAATTTCTGGGATTTATCCTAATTTCTCTGGATTTTTCCCTTAATTTCTGGGATTTATCCTAATTTTTCTGGATTTATTCCTTATTTCTGAAGATATTAACATTTTTCAGAAAATATTTAAGGAATTTCCTTATTTTTTTTTTTTTTTTTTTTTTTTTTTTTTTTTTTTTTTTTTTTTTTGAGCAGAAAATTTTCGACTAGGAATTTTTGCCTTTTTCGGTCAGGATCTTCGTTTTGACCGAATTAACCCTCGTTTGTTGCCCAGGTCGAAGCAATTTCGGGCAGGATCCATTCGACCAGGATCTTGCCTTGCTTTCTGGTCGAAATTTCTTCTGTTTTGTTCATTCTCGATCAGAATTCTGACCATTTCGGTCAGGAACTAATATTTTGACCGAATTAGCCATCGTTTGATGCCTTGGTCGAAGCAATTTCGGACTCCTGTATTTCGACCAGGATTTCCCCATGATTCCTGGTCGAATTGGGTCATATTTTTTATCCATTTTTTCCTGGACTTTATTTTGGGCCACCTTTATTTAGCTGGGCCTTCATTCTTCTGGCCCATTATGACTGGATTTTGGGTTATGGGCTGTTAGACTTAAATATCTGGGCCCTTTTCTGGGCTTTTTTAAACACTTGGGCCCTTAGCTGGGCTTTATTTTTTTAGAATTGGGCCTCATTTCTAAGCCCAAATTCCAAACTCTTCTAATATCTTTCTGGATTCTTCCAAAATCTTGAAAAAACTCAAGTTTTTCTTTTGATTTTTTACTAAAATTCTCTTGAATTTTCTAGGAACTTCCAGAACCTTCCAACTTTTGGGCCCAAATGGGCTTTTTAAGGCCCATTATCCACTTATTTCTCCTATATATAGGTGGGATGAGGGTGTGCTTCTTCACACCTCCCATTTCATTTCTCTTCATCTCTTCTTCACACCTCTCATTTCATTTCTCTTCCCAAGTCTTTTCCAGTCTTTACTAGATGGCTGACAAGAGTTCCGAGAGGGCGGCCAAGATAGCCTCGGCTTCAAAACGAGGTAAGGATATCGAGATCCGCTCTTCATATATGTCTTTAATTGATATGATTAACACTCGGGGGGATGAATATCCTTCCACTGCACATCTCGACTCTTTTAATCACTGTAATACTTGGCATAACATAGATTTCAATAAACTAAATGCTCGTTATAACGTCCCTCCCCCCTTTAGACTAGTTCCAGTCTCTGGTGGTGACCGTACTTGCCACTGGAGGCCCGATACTCTCTTTATCTACACCGACGCCCTTAATGCTGGGCTTAGGTTCCCTTTCCATCCTTTTATCCCTCATCTTTTGGCTGACTTACAAATCAACCCGTGTCAGCTTCCTCCAAACGCCTGGAGGAATATTCTATGTTTTATGGTTTGTTGTCTTAGGGAGGGCTTTCCTCTTTCTGTAGCCGTTTTTAGGAAAGTCTTTCAATGTTACAATAGTTCTTCCAATATTTGTGGCTGGGTTTATGTCAAACAAAGGCCCAAAAGCAAACATATCTTTAATAGCTCCTCTATTCCTGATAATAATCCAAATTGGAGAAATAGTTTCGTTGGGTTACGTTGGGAGAATGGCGACTGGGGCACGCTTTTTCGATCTTCCTTTGGGAAGGTCAGTGATGGTAGCCTCAAATCCATTCACTTAACTCCCGAAGAAACTATTATTTATAATGGGCTTACTCAGGATGATGGTACGACCACCAGCTGGACTCTCTTAGAGGAGTTTTCCCTGATTCATGTGGGATTATCCTCTGTTTCTCAACAGGGTATTTTTCTTCCCTTCTCAATTTTACTTCATTTCATGCGTTATTAACTTCACTTATTTTGTCCTTTGCTTTGTTTCAGCTGCTAAGGAGATTAACGAGGACAACGTTCCTTTGGTTGAGGAGACAGCTAGGATGAAGAAAGCTCGGCTCGCAGGCCTAGACACCCGGGGAAAGGCCACGGAGCCTAGCTTTTTGAAGAAGCAGAAGGAGCCTATAGGGGAGGCTTCAACTGAAGGAGCTGGGGGCCATAGTGCTCCTATTACTGCTGCTGCCCCTACTGCTGCTGCCACTGGCGCCTTTCAGCCTCTCTGGGGATTCCGCCGAGGGGACACCGTGGTTGGTTCCACGAAACACGCTTGGGATTGGTCCTACTATAGCGTGACTCCAAAGGACTTCACTGACGTGGTGGCTACCCCTGACCTTGAGAGGATTAAGCTCATGGGAGCCCAATCTCTGGCTTCGGTATGCCCTTTCTCTTTTGAACTTATCTTTCATTCTTGTAGCGTTTTTCTCGCCTTATACTTTATTGATTGCTTTGTTTCAGTCTAACGCCTATTTTCAAGGCGCGGTGAGGCAAGCCGAATCATGGAAGCGGGCTTCTGATAAGGCCGACAACGCCCTTAGGAGGCAACAGAAGAAGTATGCAGCCCTGGAAAAGAAGCTCAAGCGCAAGGAGGAAGAACTTGGAGAGTCCAACGCCGAGCTGGTGGTACTTCGGGCGGAGAAGGATAAAGCAATAGACAACTATCTGGACTCGGAGGAGTTTACCCAATCCATGAGGATTAGGGACGATTCAGTCTTTCCCGGGTTTTTTAGGACTGGCTGGGACACGGCCCTTGGGACCGTGAACGAGGCTTGTCCTGACATTAACCCGGCGGACTATATCTGCCCTGATGACGAGGCTTTGCTACAGAGGTTTCGTACCCGAGTAGTTGTCTCGGATCATGTTCCTCAGGATCCACTCCTTCCTCCTCCCGAGTCTTCTTCCAGACCTGTTGAGGACGACAGCTCTTCCTCCTCCTCCGAGACGACGGAGACATCTAGTGAGAGCGGAGAGGATGATGATATGGACGCCGAGGGCACCTCAGCTCCTTAGAGCTTTTTCAGCCTTGCATGGCTTGTCTTATTGTATTGACTTAATTGTATTCAAAACTTATTACCCTTCGGGGCTTATGTTTTATATGTTGTTTTTCTTGCCTCTTTCTGTTTAATATGCATTTGAGCCTTAAACATCCTTGAATTGAAATAATTTCAAACTCTTTAGTATGAAGTCTGGTTTTTTAAAACCTTACATAGCATGGGTTCGACCCTAATCAATAATAACTAGACAATGTGAATTCTACTGAAATATAAAATCCTACGCAAGCAAAGCTTCCAGGTGCTTTTAAACCTACTTGTCACAATGACAAGTGAGAATCGTACTTCGCCTATCTTACACGTAGTAAACCTTCAGGTTTTGTGCGTGCCAGGTCCTCGGGACTTCAAAACCATCCATAGTCTCGAGCTTGTAGGTTCCTCTACCTTGAACGCTCTTGACTCTGTACGGCCCTTCCCAATTTGGGGCAAGCTTCCCTTTTTGTCCAACACCAGATGCTTCTATCTTCCTCAAGACTAGATCGCCTTGTTTAAAAAACCTTTCCTTAACCCTTAGGTTGTAGTAGAATGAAGCTTTTTTCTGATATTCTACTATTTTTGCATGTGCTTTATCTCGCACTTCATCAATTAAATCCAGGGCTAATCTCTGCCCTTCCTCATTTTCTTTCTCATCGAAAGCCTGAATCCTTGGAGAGGAATGTGATATCTCCACGGGAACCACTGCTTCCGCCCCATATGCCAACATGAAAGGAGTTGCATCCGTCGTGACTCTACAGGTAGTCCTATAGGCCCATAATATGGGAAGTATCTCATCTACCCAATTATTTCTCGACTTTTCGATCCTCTTCTTTAGTCCATCCAGGATTATCCGATTTGCTACCTCCGCTTGCCCATTGGCTTGCGGGTGAGCCACAGAGGTGAACCGCAACTCAATTTCATTTTCTTCGCAATACTTCTTGAATTCCTCATTGTTGAATTGTGTTCCATTGTCAGTGACGAGGATACGGGGAATTCCATATCGGCACATAATGTTTTCCCACAGGAATTGTGCAACTTGCTTAGTTGTGATTTTGGCCAAAGGTTTGGCTTCAATCCACTTGGTGAAATAATCAATGGCTACAATCAGAAACTTCCTTTGTGCCGTGGCCATAGGAAAAGGCCCTAGAATATCCATCCCCCACATTGCAAAGGGAATAGGCGAGTTGATAGAGGTCAGCATCTCGGGGGGTTGTCTAACAACTGGTGCATGCTTCTGACAGCGATCACACTTCTTCACATATTCTTTGGCCTCAGCCATCATTTCTGGCCAATAGAAGCCTAAACGGGTTATCTTATGAGCTAAGGCCCTGCCCCCCAAGTGTTGTCCACAAATACCTTCATGCACTTCCTCAAGAGCCAATCGTGCCTCATCGGGCCTGAGACACCTTAAGTAAGGAACCACGAAAGATCTTTTATACAGAATCCCATCTATCAAAGAGTACCTTAGTGCTCGAACAGTTAACCTTCGTGCTTCAGTTGCATCACTCGGCAACCAACCGGTCTGAATGTGAGCCTTGATGGGATCAATCCATGACGTCCCCAAGCCTATGGGAGCCACTAGCTTAACATCTATGCTCCGTGTCTTCAAAACACGGAAGTACACACTTCCTGAACTTTCTTCAATCTCAGACGAAGCGAACTTTGATAGCGCATCCGCCTTAACGTTTTCTTCCCTTGGAATGTGTTCAACATGGCATTCATTAAATTGGGTCATCACAGCCCTTACTAGGCGGACATACTTAGCCATCGTATCATCCCTTGCCTCAAATTCTCCCTTTACCTGGGATATGATCAGCTTCGAGTCTCCACGGACCTTTAAGTTTTTGACTCTAAGTGTCCCAGCTAGACCAAGGCCAGCTATCAGGGCTTCATACTCTGCTTCATTGTTCGTGGTTGGAAAATCTAACTTCATAGCATACTCAATTAAGAACCCATCAGGGCTTTGCAAAACCAATCCTGCTCCACTGGAATTTGTTTTTGATGCTCCATCAAAATAGAGAACCCAATACTCTTTATCATCCTTCTCCTTGCTTTCATTATCAACTCCCTTGTCTTGAGTTATGGTATCTTCCTGCCCCCCGACTTCTTGGTTGGGTATGGTACATTCCACCACGAAGTCAGCTAGTGCCTGGGCTTTTATCGCCGTTCGCGGCTTATACTTGAGATCGAACTCTCCCAGCTCTATTGCCCACTTAATCAATCTCCCACTTGCCTTGGGACTATGAATAATGTTTCTCAGGGGCTGATTCGTTAGCACCTCAATCTGGTGAGCCTGAAAATAAGGACGCAGCTTTCTCGAAGCCATTACCAAGGCTAGAGCGAATTTCTCAATAGTTGAATAATTCAACTCAGCACCATGCAAAATTTTGCTGACATAGTATACGGGTTTCTGGACTTTCAGTTCCTCCTTAACCAACACCGCGCTCAAGGCGCTCTCTGAAACAGCCAAGTACAGAAATAAAACTTCATTCAGAACTGGCTTGGCCAACAACGGGGCCTGGCCCATATACTTCTTTAACTCTTCAAACGCCTTCTGATTTTCCTCACTCCATACAAAGTCTTTGATGTTCTTTAGTGACTTGAAGAATGACAAGCACTTGTCTCCTGACTTGGAGATGAATCGTCCTAGCGCAACAACTCTTCCTGTGAGTTTCTGAACATCCTTGACAGTTTTTGGGGGTTCCATGTCCAGGATTGCCTTTATTTTATCGGGGTTAGCCTCAATTCCTCTCTTTGAGACCATCAATCCCAAGAATTTTCCAGATCCTACTCCGAAAGCACATTTCGTAGGATTCAACATCATCTTGTGGTACCTTAGGACCTCAAAAGCTTCCCTTAAATGGGCTATATGATCAGTCTTTGCTAGACTCTTGACTAACATGTCATCAACATAGACTTCCATAGTCTTACCAATAAGATCCTTAAAAATTCTATTCACCAACCTTTGATAGGTGGCTCCTGCATTCTTGAGACCAAATGCCATAACAAGATAACAATAAACACCGAAGTCAGTGATAAATGATACCTTTGGAATGTCATCCTTATGCATTTTGATCTGGTTGTATCCGCTAAATCCATCCATGAAACTCAGCATCTCATGTCCAGCGGTGGCATCAATCAAAGTATCAATTCTAGGCAGCGGAAAACAGTCTTTGGGGCATGCATCATTCAGATCGGTGAAGTCTATACACATCCTCCACTTTCCATTAGCCTTCTTCACCATTACAGGGTTTGCTAACCACTCCGGAAATTGAATCTCCTCAATGAAACCAGCCTCTAAGAGCTTTTCCACTTCCTGCCTTATAGCCTCTTGTCTTTCCGGGGCAAAATTTCTTTTCTTTTGTTTCACTGTCTTCCGGCTTGGATCCACGTTTAGCTTGTGAGTAATTAACTCCGGGTCTATGCCTGGCATATCAGCTGCTGACCATGCAAACACATCACTGTTTTCTTGCAAAAATTTCACTATCTTCCCTCTAAGGGGCTCCTCTAATGTGGCTCCAATGAAAGTCATCCTCTCAGGATCCTTGGGGTCTAAAGGGACCGAAACCAGGTTTTCAGCTGGCCTTCCTCTATTCTCGTCATTTTCTCGAACATCCATATCTTCAATAGGAAGAACCTGTCCCCCGACTCCATCTGCCCTCAAAGAGGCCACATAACAGCTTCTAGCCATTTTTTGATCTCCTCTCTCTTCCCCAATCCCGTTTCGGGTGGGAAACTTCATGACTGAGTGGTAGGAAGAGGGGACTGCCTTGAAGGCATGTATCCCTGTTCTCCCCATGATAGCATTATAGGTTGAACTAGCCTTTACCACCACGAAATCCAGCATCTGAGTTGCTTGCCTTGGTTCCGTACCTATGGTGGTTGGCAACTTGATTATCCCTTCTACAGGACACTCTACTCCAGCAAATCCATATATCGGCATGTCGGTTGGTGTTAACTGGGAATCGTTATACCCCATCCTTAGAAAAGTGTCATGGAGCAAGATATCCACAGAAGCTCCATTATCAACAAGGACCCTCTTGACCGGGCTGTTTCCTATTATCGGCGTTATGACTAGTGGGTCGTCATGAGGAAACTTGACTCCCTCTAGGTCAGAATCATCAAAAGCCAATGTTACCTCTGTCCTGGCCCTTTTCGGGGCTTCTCCTACAATATGCATAACCTCTCTAGTATATGCCTTTCTGGAATTCTTGGACAATCCAGCAGCAGTTGGACCTCCAAAGATCGTGTTTATCACATGCCCTCGAGGTCTCGGTCCTCCATAAATGGTGTTTATAACAGGTCCTCTAGGCTGGGGATTTCGCCCCTGATCGTCTTGGTCCCTCCTACGATCTTCAAAGTTCCTCCTTCCATTATTATTCCTGTCCCCTCCTTCTCCAGTATACTTATTCAATCTTCCTTTTCGAATCAGAAACTCAATTTCGTCTTTCAATTGCCTACACTCATCGGTGTCATGGCCAACATCTTTGTGGAATCTGCAATACTTGCTCTTATCTAGCTTGGCAGGATCAGCCTTCAAGGGCTTAGGCCAGCGAATATCTCTGTTTTTCTCAATCTCCATCAAAATCTGACTTCTAGGAGCATTCAGCTTAGCGTATTCAGTGAACTTTTGCCCAGGTCCTCCCTTCTTGGGGGTTGAATCAGGATTTTGTTCGGTTCTAGGATACTTGTCCTTAGCGATATACTCCAGATCAGTTTTTCGCTTCTTGCCTCCAGCGGGCTCATTACTTACTGTGGTCTTCTTCATGCTTTCTTCAACTTTGATATACTTCCCTGCCCTCTCCTGGAGCTGCAACATATTTTCAGGGGGACGTTTGGCCAAGGACATCTTAAAAAACTCATCCCTAGTTCCTTGTTGCAGTGCTATCATGGCTACCTTATCATCAAGGTCTGGGACTTTTAAAGCCTCCTTTGTAAAACGATTTAGGTAGTCTCTCAAAGTTTCCTTTGCTCCTTGCACAATACTCATGAGAGATGCTGAACTTTTCTCATGGACTCTCCCACTGATGAACTGCTTAATAAAAGCCTGACTTAACTCCCTGAACGATCCAATAGAGTTGGGGGGCAAGCGACTGTACCATCTTTGAGCCATACCCGACAGGGTTTGAGGGAAGGCCCGACACTTTATAGCATCATTCACGGGTTGCAGCAGCAGTGCATTAGAGAATGTCCTAACATGATTTGCGGGGTCGCCCGTGCCATCATAGGCTTTGATAGTGGGCATCTTGAATTTTCTTGAGATATGGGCATTCATTATCTCTTCGGTGAAGGGCGGAGTTGGATCATCAGGATCCCCAAGGGGAAGTAGGTTGCTTGGATCAGTTCTTGGGACAACAGCCCTTCTTCGCACTGGACCATCCAGGTCTATGACAGGAGGAGGATTTCTCCCCCTAGGAGGTATTTGGGGTCTGGCGGCCTGGTGAGCCTCCAAATCACGCCTTAGCCTTTGGATCTCGGCCTCATGAGCCCTAATCCTGTCCTGCACTTCTTGGGGATTCGCCCCTGGGGTGCTTTGAGGGCGTTGCCTTCCATCAGCCATCGGCTCTTTGCCAAGACGCCTCCTTCTCGGGGCCACTTCATCATCCGAAGATTCAGAGTCTCTCTCAGTGTAAGGACCAGAAAATTCTCGATCCTCAGGGATAGGACTCAATCCTCGTATATAGGGGGGCGACTGCCCTCGTGCTTCGCTTCGCCTAGCATATCCGCTTCCTCCAACCTCAGGGTGAAGGGGCATCCCATAAGGGGGGTTAGTAGTAACAATAGTTGAATATTCATACCCGACGGGTCGAGAATTCACAGGTATATGTACTTGTTGAACTTGAGGATTCGTACCTTGAATAGTCGGGGGAGTCGTCCCTGTCTGGGCTTCCCCTTGAGCAGATGCATAAGTTGAGTGGGGAGGAATCTCCACGGTGGATGAAATCACCTGAGTTGTCCCGGATGGTGTTCCTTCCTCCAGAGCTCTAATTGTTCTCCGTGTTCTTGCCATGGTTGTTGTTGTGCTTTCCCACAGACGGCGCCAAATGTTATGGATTAAAAACTAATATATATAATTGCTGTATTTATTACTAAGATTCGGGAGCTCAAGGCCTTTAATGGCTGCTCTCGTGTTTCGTGGCTCAATCTGCCTTTACGAGATGCCTACGTATCTCTGTGAGTTAGAGAATCAAGCCAAAAAACGTAGTTCTGATTTGTGGGGTGAGACCCCTTATATAGATGTTGGTGGTCCTTGAATTGGACTTGGTTAGGAGACTTGGTGGGCAAGTCTCATAATTAGAATGGACTTTGGAGTCCTAGATAGTAGGAAACTGATTCCTTATCCTTTTAGGTCCCCTTGAGGCTTATCTATAAGGATTTATATCCTTATCAGGACTCTTCTCAACAGCTGATTTTTCCCCTATTAATTAATTACGAATTTAATTAATAATCAGGGCTTTTGGGCCTTTTTTATTCCACCAGGCCTGATCTGGTCCATCAGGCTTAACCTTTCTGGTCTGAATATCATACATCTTCTTATTGGGCCTAGCAGCCCATTAATTATAAAACCAGGACTTATTTATCCCTATCACCATAGACTCTAGATTATCTGATGTGGAGAAGTCAATGGACAAAATACTTGCTAACCAAGAAACTCAGACTGCTCTGCTCCAACAGTTGGTGGCTGCTCAACTCCCTTCCACTCAACAACTTGATTCTAACAAAAAGGGGGAGAAAGGCTCATCAAGTGAGGGGGAGAAACAGCTCAACATTCAAGTCAACAAAGTAATTTTGCCAACAATTGCTTTCACTAAGCCACCAGCCATGGATAGCATTGACATCATAAATCTGGCAGTAGCAACACCGGAATCAAATGATAAACTGCTAAAGATTGATGTAGCAGTAGCTGAGAAAGAACTAAAAGAAAAATGGAGAAGAATAGATGAAGAAATTCAACATAAATATGGACCAATTCAGAAATCAGACAAAATCTTTAATCATCACTCTAAAGTCAATCAGATTTCTATGAATGAGATGAGTTTGAATTATCTGAAAAAGGGTCAAATTTCTTGTATCAAATCTCCAAAGGCAAATCTGGTCCTGAAGCCTAAAAGAAACTACTCAAAGTGTTCAGACAAAAATCCTATGGATATTGTGTTTGAAACACCTAGGCCAGATGAGAAGAAATTGTTGGCTAGGTCTACTGTATTTTTCAAAGATCCTACTGATTCAGCATTTAAAAGAAGAATTATCAAAATCTAAAGAAATGGTAAAGGAATTTGTGTGGTGGTTGGACACCCTATGTTGGTAGAAGTAAGAAGGAAGAGAAAGAAAGAATCAGGCAAGAAAAGAAGCAGGTTGCCTTAGATGCTAAGAAGCTCAAACAAAAGAAGGAGCAAGCTGCTATCTTGGCCATACTTCAAGCTGTGAAGACTGCAACTGAGATTTCTGCACAACCATCTGTGATTGCTGAACCTCAAGATCAGAAAATGCAACATGAATCTCAACAGATAAAGAAACCAAGGTACAAGCAAAGAATCAAGAGAAAATTGGACTTCAGTGATGAGGAAATGGAAGACTATATTCCCAAAAAGTCTACAACTTCAACTCAGACATCAAAACCCTCAGTGATATTTGAAGAATTCAAGGTGGTGGATCCAACTAGGAATATACATGGTGAGCCCATAATTCCAAAGGATGAGCCAGTAGACTGGGATAGTTTGCCAATTCCTGAACTCAACTTTCCTATCTTCAACAACCCAAAGAAAACAAATACTAGAGCAATCAAGAAAGTGAAGCCTGTGACTCTTAGATCCAAGATACTAACCAAATCTCAATCTACAATCAACAAGGGAGATCTGTTATATATCTGTGACATCAAGGAGTTATCTGACATAAACCTCTACTTAGATGAATTGGAAGAAGTAAGAGGGACTGATGCTCATAAACATCTTCCTGAAAGGCTGGTATTCAAATATAAGGGAGGGAAAGAGATCACATGGCCACTTTACAGGATTCTTCAAGAAAGCCAATCTGCATTGATAAAAAAAAGTCTTTTCATCCTTCAAGAAGAACTTTGGGTTCAATGTAACTGCAAGGAAACTGGTTTTAAAAAGGATAGAAGAGCTAAGGAGCAATAAAGCCAAAGATGCACTTCCAAAAACTCTATCAATTCCCTTCACAGGAAAGAGAGTGCATTTGATGCCTTATTGGCTGATGAAATTCAGGGATGATAAGGGATTAAGAAGATTCTTCAGATTTGAGGACCAGTTGAGTATCTCTAGCAACGAGACTCTATTGGAAATGCAAAAAATGTTGGATTTATCTGAAGCTGATGAACTTGAATTCCAAAGAAAACTCCAAAATCAGATAGAAGAGAACAACAGGAGGCTTTGGAAGAAATCTAGACAATCAAGGAAATAGATTTATCAGCTCAGACTAGAGGAGCATCTTGATAATGATTGTGAGCAATTCTTTGTACACTTTGCTTTGTTCAATTTTCAATAAATATTGTAGCACTTATCAGTTTTATCTACTACCTTTCAATCTGTATCTTTAGGATGTTTTGTTATCATCAAGTTTCTCTTAATTATGGCTATAATTCCAGTAGACATAAATTGGGGGAGATTGTAAAGAATATGTTGTGAACTTGATGATAAATTAAACAAAACACCTTAGTAGATTTGACTTAGTGAAATTTGTAGCACTCGACGAATGATTATTCATAGTCCCGACGGATGACAGATTAACATCCATCGAGTCAGTAGCTTATATAATAATAAGAATTGTAGCACATTTCTGCAAACAACTTTGTGTAGATTCTGTAGGAGTATATGAGTCATGTTGACTCCTTATGGATATGCAGAATAGGTTGATTAATTGTAAGTATGAGATGTCTTGTAATTCTGTATAAGTGAAATTGAGTCAAGTGACATATAACTACCCGACGGATGATCAACAAAGCTACCTGATGGATGATCAACAAAGCTACTCGACGGATGATCAACAAAGCTTCCCGACGGATGACAAACATGTACCCGACGGATGATCAAATTCAAATATCTGTTGATAGTGACAACACAGTCACATGCGTTGGGTGTTTGCAAAAGGAATGTGGCAGCCTTTTAAGCAGGAATTTGAGAACAAAGAAGCATTACCATTTCCATGAAATTGTGAAGATATTCAAAGATGCTGGAATAGAGTAGTGAAGCAGCATAGAGTTAGACTAGATATGTTTTATTTTATTATCTTGTCTTATTGTCATGTAAACTTGGTGATATATAAACCAAGTGTAGCTAGTAGAACATTCAACTAAGAAAACACATTTTAAAGAGAGATAGAAAAAGTTGTACTTGTCAAGAATTTCTCTGTAGTTTGTTTGTTCTACTTGTAAAGCAGTTGTGAGCCATTTCAAGCTTCACAGGGTTCTGATTCGATATATATATATATATATATATATATATATATATATATATATATATATATATATATATATATATATATATATATATATATATATATATATATATGGTGGATACATTCAAATCCACCAAAAAGTTTTAAAAGCTTGTGTTTTTATTACTTTGTGTTTTGATTTATATAATTCTTTCATTTCGCACTATGCGAATCAAACACTTATATATATTCAGTTAGAACAGTTTTTAAAATCTTGAAAAAGTAGCCAGAATTATATTCAACCCCCTTTCTGTAATTCTTGTTGTATTGTTAGGGAATAACACAACTGCTTACAAGTTTGATAAACTTAGAACAGAGAAATTCTTAACAGATACAGCTCTTTCTATTTCTCAGTTCTTGCTTGCTTAATTTTCAACTTGTTACTCTTGGTTTATATATCACCAAGTTACATGATAAAAAGATAAACTAATAAGACAAAAGTGTCTTAGACTAATTACATGCTACTCAATTTCTCCATCTAGCATCTTTGTATTTCTTCAAGTTAGCATGGAAGTGGAAATGCTTCTTTGTTCTCTAAAATCTGTTAATAGCCTGCCACATTCCATTTGCATACAATCAACCCATGTGACTTTCAAGTCACTATCAACTGCTTTTTGAATTTGATCATCAGTTGAAACTCTGTTGGATCATCCGTTGAGACATTTTTGGATCATCCGTTGAGAGTCTGGTTGATCATCCGTTGAAACTCTAGTTGATCATCCGTTAAAACCTTTTGGAACATCCGTTGAGAGTATCTTCATAACATTTAACTCTATTTCACTTATGCAAGATTACAAGGCATCTAATATTTACAATTAGCCAACCTATTTTGCATATCAATCTAGTAGTCAACATGACTTAGAATATCCTACAACTTCTAGTTCTCTAAGGCATTACAATATGCAGGAATGTGCTACCAAAACTTATTTAAATATAAGCTACTCTTTCAACGGATGACAGAGTACATTATCCGTTTAAAGCTAAAATTACACTTAATCAAATCTACAAAGGTATTTTTGTAGCATATCATCAAGTCTACAACATATTCCTAACATATTTACCTGCCCCTAATGCCCAGTTACTTTCTTAAAAGCAGCAGCTAACCCGGAACCCTCCATCTCGTCCCCATCATCATCAGTCGGAATGTCAGACATGAAGTTATCCAAATCCAGCAAATTCTTAGTGCCAACCTTCATAGGTTCCCCATCCGGACTCTTTCCTTCCGAATTAAAGAAAACCCGGCTAGAAACAACAGCTTTCCCCCGAGAAGGCTTGGAAACTGGGAAAATCTTCTTCCTTTTGCGGGTGGGCTTAGGGTCATCAGGAATATCCTGGATTACAGGTTCAACATTCATGGATTCAGAACCCGGATTCAACTCATTCTGGGGGGCAGATTACTCGGCCCCACCCTCGAAATCCGCAAATCCGGATCCAGCACCAGTAATGCCCTTCGTCTTAAAGGCAAGACCCAGACTGTTGAAGGCAGCAATATACGCAGAAAAAGACATGATATCAGCAAAATCCAGGTTAAAATAAGGAAGACCTGAAAGAAAAATAAGAAAAACCAAGTCAAAAATACTAAAGAACCGGGGTAAGCACATCATAAATATAATCCGGTTATCAAAAAACAACAATATCCGGGTATATAAATACATAGATATAAAAGCAAAGAAAAAAACAAACTTACACCCAAAATTAAATAGATTTTTATGATTAAGAAAAGTGTCCCGGGTAAGCTGAAACCCGAGATTATCACAGAAGGCCCGAATCTGCTCAATTGCCTCACCCTCAAGAACAGTCGGATCCCCTCTAAAGTAAAGTAGGGGAGGGAGGACAAGTCCATACCCTTCAAAAGAATTATCTTCCCGTTCCAGTACTTTAGGGAAGTCAAGTGCATAATAGGCTTAGACCTACCCATACTCAGCAGCCCGGAACCTTATCTCATAGAAGGGTTTCTGACTTGACTTCTATAAGTAGAAAAGCTGATCGAACAACTTCAGAGTAGTCTGGAACCTGGTCTTATTACAACAAGCTATAAACCAATTCGTAGACTTAATTTCATTGGGGGTTATCTGCATCAGAGATATCTTATAAACATGGTTACAGAGATGCTTAATAGACATGTGGCACCTCGGATTCCACCCATATCTGAGATGCTCCAACCAAACTGGAACAAAACCATTAATAGGCCTATGATAGATCCTCTCACAGGGTTCCGGCCATCTCCTCTCGATGTTCGGGGTCAACTGAAAAGCAGCCCGGACCGTTTTATCCATCTCAACGGGATCAGCCTCAGCAAAACTGTCTTTCAAAGCATATTGGTCCCGACTAATAAGGAAATCCGAGAAAGCTCTATCAAGGGCCACCTGATTGTAGACTCCGGGATGACCATCATGATGCTTCTCATACTTAATCCTTAAGTAGTAAACCTCATTAACATCTTTAGCCTTGGTCACAAAGTGATACTTCACATCGATCCAGTACCCCTCAGGAGTGAAGGATATGGATCGATCCGGGAACCTCTTATACCGGAACCTCTACTTACAACTTCAGTTGAGGTAGCAGCCGTCATACCCATCTCAATCCGGATCTTATCTCTTTCGAAAGAATCCAGATCACTCTCCTGGCTTGATGAACCCGGGTAGCAAAAAAAAGGTCTCTTAGCAAGTTGCTTGGTCTGGACCATAAACCTATTAAAATCAATGTGAGTTAGTCTGGACTCCTACAAGTTTTATGTTTTTCCTAAATGGTCTGGACCTGGCATGTTATGTTAGTTCTACCATAACCTGCCAATCAGGACCGGCAATGCAAGTCCAACTCGACCAAACATCACTAATCCGGATCAGCACTACCCCAAACACTATATTCCTAGTTATCAACAAAACAAGAAACATTTTCATTCAACCATACCCGGGTATGACCTCAAACCTGGGTACAACCACAATACCAGATTAAACATGCAAATACAAACTCAGAAAATAACCCAAACCCGGGTATACACTACCCAACCCGGCTATAACCAAAACCCTAACCCAGAAACAATTTATACGAAAATCAAAACACCAAATCATATACCTTAAACCTATACTTAAAGTTATTTAAATAAGGAACACCAAGAACATCTTCAAAAAACCCAGAAAATTGAAGCAAAAACAAGGCAAAAACTATGAATAAATCGCAAATCTAAGCACAAAACCCAAACCAAACACCCAAATACAAACTACCTACCACAAAACAACACAAAAACATCCATATTTCACATCAAATTCGTGAGTAAAAAAAGCATGCAAAAAAACGGAGATGAAACAAAGAAAAAAGAGAGAAAAATGAAAGCTTACAAGTCAAATCGAAGAAAAAAGATGCATAAAGAGCAACAACGGTGAAGAGCACCACACAGTCTGCAACCTTGAATCTCTTTGGAAAATTGGAGAAAAAAAGAATAGTGACTATTTGTTACGACCGGTATTTCTAAATCTTATCTATATATAATTGTGTGTTTATAATTGAGATTTAAATGGTGTTGAATTATAAATGTGGGTGATCTATATGTTGAGTGTCTATAAATTAAGTGTTTAATGTATTAGTTTATACAAAAAATTTTGAAAGGAAAATATTAGTATTTAGTATTTTTAAATGATAATCAAAAGTATTTCATTCTATATGAAAAATCGATTTTTAAAAATCTTTTAACAAATTTTTTTTAATCTTATATCATTAAATTTCTAAAATCACAAGCTATTTTATGATATATATTTTGTGATTTATGGAAATGCATTTAAATTTATAGAAATTGTTTTATATAGATTAGTTAATTTTTAATTTGCAATTTACTTAGTTGCCCATGCATGCATTTTACTCCCAACACAAGATAAGGGCAAACTTGGAAATTCTATCCCCACTAACTACTACTTCACTAGCAAAAGTTACTTATTTATCCTTGCATGCAAATTGACACAAGCTTGCTAGAGGGTTACTTTTGTCAATTCTCAATTCCACTCACATTGTAGTCAAATCAAAACCAAAAAAACCAAAGACAAGTTGTCATAATTCTCACCACCACATCACACTCACTCTCCCTCCTCTCCTCCCTTCTCCCTCTCTCGGCCCTCTCTCGGCCGAAGCCCCCACCCCCCATTCTCCTTCATTTTTTATTCAAACATACACCCTCCATTAAGTAATCTCACTTCTCATATATTTTTTATTTATAGTCCAAAGAGTTTATGATGAAAAATCTATATTTTAATCATGCATGGTAGTGTTTTGTTAAACTCAAAGTGAACACCCTTGATTCTTGTGAATCTAAGGCTTTCACCATGAGATATATTATCATGGGGTTGAGAATGGCTAGTCATGAGTGTGTCACACTTGTGCAAATATTGTTTTCACCATAATCCATTCGTCCATGACTTGTTAGGAGCCGAATGAATGGTGTTCTTGTTGCTTTGTTTGATTTTTTGTATGTTTATGTGATAATAGCATGGATTTGGAAATAAAAACTTGATAAAACTATTTGCATGCTAAGTGATCATATTATTTATGGTTAATGGTAGGCTTGCATGTTGATTCTATGATGAAATTTATATGAAAACCATATTATTTTTGGCTTGTAAGTTCGAGAGCATGCATATATAGGTTCAACTCATGATTTTCGAAAGTTCTTGATCATATGGATTGATTTTTTTGTTAATAAACTCTAATTTCAGTTGAGTTAAGATATGAACTACGATTTGTGCTCTTGTTATATGATTTTGATTCGTATATATATGGAGGATTTGAGTTGTTATTCTCGAAATTATGATGACTTGTAATTAGTGTATTATTTTGACTCTCATTTTGCTATATTGCACTTTTAGATAAGGATGATCTCCACTAAGCCAATATTGTGTGTGGGAGTGTTAGTTCAGTAGGTTTCCTTGGTTGAGGTTTAGTTTGGGTTTTGGTTGATGTTTGGTTTGGTTTGTCAAGTGGGAATCACGGTGGAAAGGGTACATTAAATTCTGCAGATTTTCAGTTCTGTAAGATGAGGTTTAGGGTGAGATTTGACCTTGTCATTGTAATGCACTTTGAGGCCCAAGTCACCAGAAGCTATTACTATGGGTATACTTCAGATTTTAGATGTTTGTTAGAGGTTTGTAGGTTGTTTGGTTAGGTGCACGAGTGAAAACACTAAATTTATCCAGCAGGGGACAGTTTTACTGCAACTTAGAAATGAGGAGCTTTGACCATGTCATGGGTAGGCCCTCACTAGGCCTTAGTTGGACCTAGTTAGATGGAGTGTCATAGGTGTTTTTCCAGCCATAGTTCATAGGAATTGAGTTAGAATCATGTGTCACAAGTTAGTGCAAAACAGGACACTTTTCTGTCTAGAAAACAGGGGAACCATGGACTTTAAGCTTAGTCCTAGGGAGGTCCAAGCTAGGCCTTTGAGTCACACTAATTTTGGGAGTTACCTTATGATCAGAAGAGTCTAGTGTAGAAGTTTGGGAGGTAAAATTGAGGTGTAAGGGTGTCAACGGTACTGAAGAAACCTTTGATGTCATCCTGAAATCACTATAATGAACACATTCACTTAACATTTAGTTTTAGAGCACTTATGAGAGAGGCCTAGGTTGACCATCATAGTTGTAAGAGAGTATAAGGTCACTAGAGTGTAGGGACTAGGTCAGGGTCAATAGGAACTTGATGGTTTAGGAAAGGCACTTCGAGTTATGAGGTCAATATTAGGAGTTTTGACTAGTTTAGCATAACTAAGTGACTTAAGTAAGTGGAGTGAGATCATCCAAGCTTAGTGATGCAATATAGTGTGTTTATATATTATTATGTACTTAAATATGTTATGTGAGCATATGTAGCTGTGTGAACTATTATGCTTATAAGGTAAATGTAAACATGTATGTGTATATAGGCCTAAGTGCCAATGTGCTTAATTTTGGTTTATAATTAGGTTGATTTAGTGAGAATATATTATAAAGAGGTTATTATTATTTTGTGTAGGCTCACGATACGAGGGTAAACTTGCCATTAAAGTCAAGTAAAGCTCCCAGTTGCTCCTACCTGCAAGTCAAGTCAAGCCTTTCTCAAGGCAAGTGTTTCAACCTACCTTTTGTTTACACTACAAGTGTGTGCTAACCCAACTTTTATATATGATGCAAGTATTCTTAATCACCTTGATATACATATATACATGATCCAAGTGTTTCAATTCTATCTTTCATATTATATGCAAGTGCCATGAACCCTCAAGTATCTAATGCAAGTAGTTTAACTTTACTTGAAAATTGCTATGCAAGTAACTCAAAACTCATACCATGCTAGTATACCAAAGTAATTGTGATGTTGAACCCTGTATAAGTTATACTCAGTAACCTTATCTTGACACCTAAAAGTCAGTTATTCCTTAAAGTTGTTGATTGCTTGATAACTCTATTCTTACCCTTAAACCATGATACCCTGTTATACTTTGAATTGATGCTTACATCCTTTATATTTTAATACATATGTCTTATTTGGAACCACTACATTGAACCTAGTTTGACCTAGCTCTTTTCAATAACTCTGTTAAACTTCATTACCAAGTCCTTAAAAATCTTGTTCAATATTGTAATCTCTTTAAACATTAAATTGCTGATATATCTAAAGCCAACCCTATGTAGTTACAACTAATAACTTTAGTTCTTGCACCCTGAGCTAATGTCATGAACTCAATGTAACCCTGATTATTTGGTTAATACCCTTATGTTTAGTGATCAGATTCCTTGTTAATAGAAACCTTGCAATCCCATATGATAAGATATCGGTCTAGTTGATCATGGCCTTAAAATTGATAGAACCTATTACATGTGCTTCGAAGTTGATCTAGAACCCCTGATAAAGATGTTCACTGTTTAAGAATTTAACCGTCACTCGGCATCCGTTTTTAAAATGAAAAGTTAAGTGGATTTTTAGTCCCAAAGGGGGATGAATGTTTTCTTTAAATAGTGGATCTAGACTGAGACGCAAGTCCTTTCCGCTCTTAATTTATAGGCTTAAAAGTTGCCTAGGGATCCCATTAATGTTCTAGAACCCAGCGAGGTTCGGGATTACTTCGCGGCTGATCACCGGCTGTAATCCATAGCGTCATAAAATGGTTTTTAATAAAGAAATGGTTTTTAATTATTTGCTACAAATAAATGATGCCATCACCCTGAAAGTTTATCTCTTGTTACTATATTATTGGATCTTTCATTTCCATGATTATTCTTTCATTCTTGTTTATGAATTATATAGCACTTGTTGAGCATTTGGCTCACTACTTGCTTTCACCCTGATATTTTAGCTAGCAGATATGGTTAGATTCAAGCAGACCGCCCGTAAGACTTGTGATGCCGATTCGTATATTCGAGCTCAGATAGTATAGTGATCGTTTTGTGTGAGGACTCGATATTGAAATCAAGTTGTAATAGTTAATAGTATTGGGTTGTTTCAAACCCTAAACTGTAAGATCTTGGATTCGGATGTATTTATTTCCTTTTGATAACTCTTGTGATTATTCGTATAGTTTCTTTTGTTATAAATGGGGTGTGACAGGTTTTGGTATCAGAACTACGGTTTAGAGTCCCTGGACAGCCCAAATAGGTTATATATATATATAGATTTATAGAATATTATACGAGAGTATAAATATAGGATATTCGAGTCATCCGCTAATAATTCTCTTATATATATATGCATTGTTTGGAAGCAAAGGGCGCATTCCTCATCATCCTCTGAACCATCAGACACAATTGCTTTCTCCGTGTATGCTGAGTTGAGGCGTGAGTTTGACAAGCTTCAGGGCAAGTACGATCGACTATTAGAGTGATTGAAGAACGTGTATCCGGACAGCCGAAATTATGGAGGAAAGCCTAAGGAGCAGATGACTGTGAGACTTGAGACTTTGGTTCAGTACGTTAACACTAAGTTTGATGAGATACCATCACACCGAGACCGTACCAGCCAGTATACTATCCAGATGATTGCGGACGAGCTCCAGTGTATTGTGAAGACGCTTCGTGAGGAGAAGACTACCGAACCCCTTTCTGATGGAGTGGAGCCTTAGTTATTTCCATTATCTACTTTTCATGTTGTTGTGTTGTTGGACTTTGTAGAATTCCCTGTTGTTTTCCTTTAATTAAGCATGGTATCCCTAGATTCAGACTCTATTCTAATCTTGATGTACCTTGACCTTAATTTTGATAATTATGCACTATCGTTCTATTTGCTTTCAATTGTTTTTACGCCTTTATATGCATCACCCTTATTGTTTAATTTGAAACTCGATCGTATATGTGAATATAATGACTTGTGACACCCTAACCTTGAGTTATCTGTATTGTTCATACCTATTTTGATATAACTTTTATTTCAGGATCATGCCACCTAAAAAGAAGAACCCGACAATAACTTCTACCACAGATCCTAATATTCTTCGATTGCTGGAAACCTTACAACAGCAAACAAATGTTATAGCTCAACAACAAAGAACTCTTCAACAACAATTTGAAAACCAAGATAACCGTGAACCACACCAACCACCTGATCCACCAGTACCACCTCGACAAGTTGTCACTTTCAAAGCTTTTCAGAATGTGAATCCACCTGTATTTTATGATACTACTGATCCAGTAATAGCCAACACATGTATTAAGGAAATGGAAAGAGCTTTTGAATTGGTTCAGCTAGGAGAAGATCAGAAGACGCCATATGCTACTTACTTTCTGAAAGGTGAAGTCATCTATTGGTGGGATTCAGTGAAAGCTATGAAGGTAAATCAGCCGATTTCTTGGGAAAGGTTTAAGATGTTATTTCTGGAAAAGTATTACCCTAAGTACATGCAGAATCAGATGGAGCTTAAATTTTTTGAATTGAAGTAAGGAAGTATGTCTGTATTGGAGTACGAGAAGAAGTTTACAGAGCTGTCAAGGTTTGTGATGAAGTATGTGAACACTGAGGAGGAAAAAGCAAAGAGATTCCAACAAGGATTAGAGCCTTGGATCAGAGATAGAGTGGCTATGTTTGAGCTTGATACTTATGCTGGAGTAGTTAGAAAGCTGCTTTGATTGAGAGTAATGGGATGCAGTCAAGGAAAGAAAAGGATAACAAGAAGAGAAATGTTCCATTTTATGGAGAGAAGTCTGAAGCTGGAAGCTCACAAGAAAGGAGTGTGAAAAGGATTGGATTCCACAAAGGTGGAAATTTTTAGAAGAAGGGAAATTTAAATAAGAGACAAGATCCTAAGGGGAACAACCAGTCAAGCCAATGACAAGTTGGAGAAAATAGATTCCAAAGACCAGAGTGCAAGCATTATGGAAAAAGACACCCATGAGTGTGTAATAAGTTGAACATGACATGCTATAGATGCAACCAGAAGGGACACTTGGCTAATGAATGTAAGGTACCGAAGCCGGGAGTTACATGCTATAAGTGTGGAAAGACTGGACATATAGCTAGGAAATGCAAGTCAACTGGACCAGTCAAGACTTTGATGAATGTGGCAAGTACTAGTGCAAACATGCCAGCTGAGGTATTGGCACTACATCCACCATCTACAACAACTCCACAAGCAACAGCAAGGACATTTGATTTAATAATGAAGGACGTTGTTCAGAATTCTGAGGTGATAGCAGGTAAACTTTTAATGAATAATGTTGAAGCAAAGGTATTGATTGATTCTGGAGCTACAAGATCTTTTATATTAGAAACTTTTGTTGATAAACTTCAATGTGATAAAATGACTATGAACGAGGTAATAGATATGGTAATTGCGAATCAAGAGAAGATTCCTGTGAGTCAATTTTATCCTAAGTGTGAGATTGATATCTCGGGACATAAATTTTCAGCAGACTTGATACTTTTCAAGTTAACGGAATTTGATATAATCTTAGGCATGGATTGGTTAGGAGAGAATAACGCTCAGATAAATTGTAAATCTAAGAAAGTGTATTTAAAGACGGAGAGTGGAGAGAAAGTGGTATTTAAGGGTCAGAGGCAAGAGCGACTGTTTCTTACAATCGTACAGGCTAAGAAATTGCTTAGGAAAGGTTGTGAATCGTTCTTAGCCTATGTAGTAGAATTAGTAAGAGAGAGCCTCAGCATAGAAGATATTCCCGTAGTCAACGAAATTCCAGATGTGTTTCCAGATGAACTACCAGGTTTACCGCCAGATCGACAAATTGAGTTTGAGATCAACCTTGCTCCAGTCACGGAACCAGTTTCGAAGGTACCTTATAGGATGGCACCAGCAGAAATGAAAGAGTTGACGAGCCAGCTACAAGAATTGTTGGACAAAGGAGTGATACGGCCAAGTACGTCGCCATGGGGAGCACCTGTTCTGTTTGTAAAAAAGAAATATGGAAGCATGAGGTTATGTAGAGACTATCAGGAGTTGAATAAGATGACGATTAAGAACCGTTACCCGCTACCAAGGATAGATGATTTATTTGAACAGCTGAAAGGAGCTAAGTGCTTTTCCAAGATTGATTTAAGATCAGGATACCATCAATTGAAGATCAAAGCAGAAGACATCCCGAAGACAGCATTCAGGACAAGATACGAACATTATGAATTCTTAGTGATGCCTTTTGGGTTGACTAATGCCCCTGCAGCATTTAAGGATCTGATGAACCGGGTATTTAAAAAGTATTTGGACAAGTTTGTAGTGGTATTCATTGATGATATTCTTATATATTCAAAGTCAGAAGAAGAACATATGCAGCATCTATGGATAACATTGGACATACTCCGACAAGAGAAATTGTATGCCAAGTTTTCTAAATGTGAGTTTTGGTTAAAGGAGGTTCAATTTTTGGGACATGTTATTAGAAGTGAAGGAGTTAAAGTGGATCCGGCAAAGATTGAGGCAATTATGAGTTGGGAGAGACCAAAGACACCTACGGAAGTGCGAAGTTTTCGAGGATTGGGGGGATATTATAGAAGATTTGTTAAAGATTTCTCAAAAATTGCCACGCCATTAACTAAGTTGACTAGGAAGAATCAAAAATTTGAATGGAATGCAGAATGTGAAGATAGTTTCAAAAATTGAAATAGAGGTTGGTTACAGCTCCGGTGTTAGTATTACCAGACAATCAAGGAGACTTTGTGATTTTCAGTGATGATTCACATAAAGGTCTGGGTTGTGTGCTAATACAACACAACAAGGTGATTGCGTATGCATCAAGACAGCTAAACCCATATAAATTGAAGTATCCTACACATGACTTGGAATTAGCAGCTATAGTATTTGCACTTAAGATTTGGAGACATTACCTTTACGGAGAAAGGTGTGAGATCTACACGGATCACAAGAGTTTAAAGTATATTTTCACTCAGAAGGAGCTCAACATGAGGCAAATGAGATGGTTGGAATTGATTAAGGACTATGATTGCTCGATAAATTATCATCCGGGAAAGGCGAACGTGGTAGCTGATGCTTTGAGTAGAAAGGAGAGGTTGAATATGGTAGCAATACCAAAGGAATTATCTGAAGAAATTAAGAGATTTGAATTAGAACTTTGTGGTTGCAGAAAAGTTGAAGAAATTTGTCATACTATGACTTTTCAGCCAATATTGTTGGAAAAGATAAAGAAATGTCAGGAAGAAGTGATGAAATAGGAGAATAATCAACTAACCGGAGAAGAGATTTGTACTCAAAGGGATGAGCAAGGTATCTAAGGTTCACCTCAAGAATTTGGATTTCTCATGTGGCTGACTTGAAGAATGAGATATTGCAAGAAGCTCACAATTCTAGATTTTCAATCCATCCGGGAAGCACCAAGATGTACCAGGACTTAAAGCAGAACTTTTGGTGGCCGAATATGAAGCGAGAAGTAGCAGAATGGGTTGCGAAGTTCTATACTTGTCAGAAAGTGAATGCAAAACATCAAAGACCAAGCGGATTAATTCAGCCCTTAAAGATTCCAGAATGGAAGTGGGAAAACATTTCCATAGATTTTATAGTAGGATTACCACGAACGAAATCGGGACATGACGCTATATGGGTTATAGTTGGTCGCCTTACGAAGTCGACACATTTTCTTCCAATTAATGAGAATTCTTCATTGGACAAATTGGTCCATCTGTATGTGCGTGAAATCGTATTATGACATGGCGTGCCTGTATCGATAGTTTCGGACAGAGATCCACGATTTAACTCGAGATTCTGGAAGTAATTTCAAGAAAGTCTTGGCACAAAGTTAAACATGAGCACGCGTATCATCCGTAGACTGATGGTCAAAGCGAAATAACAATTCAAACAATTGAAGACATGTTGCGCAGTTGTGTATTTGATTTTGCAGGAAGTTGGGACGACCACCTGCCATTGGTAGAATTCTCCTATAACAACATCTATCACTCCAATATTGGCATGCCACCATACGAAGCTTTATACGACGGAAGTGCAGATCACCAACCAGTTGGGATGAAGTGGGAGAAGGAAAGATTCTAGGCCCGGAATTGGTGCAACAAATGCATGAGACAGTCAAATTGATTCAGATGAGATTACTTATTGCTCAAGATAGGCAAAGAAAGTATGCGGACCCAGCACGTAAGGATATCAAATTCTAAGTAGGTGAAGACGTATTGCTGAAGGTATCACCGAGGAAAGGATTGTCTAGATTTGGCAAGAAAGGGAAGTTAGCGCCTAAATATATTGGTCCTTTTGAAATTTTGAGTCAAGTAGGGAAGGTGGCCTATGAATTAGCTTTTCCGCCTCAGTATCAGCATGTGCATAATGTATTTCATGTGTCATTGCTTAAGAAGTACAATCCTGATGTCAACCATGTGATAGGGTATGAACCTATAGAGATTCAGGCAGACTTGTCATTTGTGGAGCAACCTGTCAAAATACTCGACTGGCAAGAGAACAGTCTTATAAATAAGTTGGTAAAGTTGGTAAGAGTACTTTGGAAGAGTCAACGTGGGAACTAGAATCGGATATGCGTAGCCGGTATCCTCACTTATTCTCCTAGATACTGAGGACAAAATCCTTTAAGGGGGAGAGGATGTCATGACTGGTATTTCAAAATCTTATCTATATATAATTGTGTGTTTATAATTGAGATTTAAATTATGTTGAATTATAAATTTGGATGATCTATATGTTGAGTGCCTATAAATTAAGTGTTTAATGTATTAGTTTATACAAAAAAATTTGAAAGGAAAATCTTAGTATTTAGTATTTTTAAATGATAATCAAAAGTATTTCATTCTATATGAAAAATTGATTTTTAAAAATCTTTTAACAATTTTTTTTTAATCATATATCATTAAATTTCTAATATCACAACCTATTTTATAATATATATTTTGTGATTTATGGAAATGCATTATATTTATAGAAATTGTTTTATATAGATTAGTTAAATTTTAATTTTCAATTTACTTAGTTGCCCATGCATGCATTTTACTCCCAACACAAGATAAGGGCAAACTTGGAAATTCCAACCCCACTAACTACTACTTCACTAGCCAAAGTTACTTCTTTATCCTTGCATACAAATTGACACAAGCTTGCTAGAGGGTTACTTTTGTCAATTCTCAATTCCACTCACATTTTAGTCAAATCAAAACCAAAAAAACAAAGACAAGTTGTCATAATTCTCACCACCATATCACACTCACTCTCCCTCCTCTCCTCCCTTCTCCCTCTCTCGGCCCTCTCTCGGAAGAAGCCCCCACCCCCCATTCTTCTTCATCTTTCATTCAAATATCCACCCTCCATTAAGTAATCTCACTTCCCATATATTTTTCATTTATAATCCAAAGAGTTTATGATGAAAAATCTATGTTTTTATCTTGCATGGTAGTGTTTTGTTAAACTCAAAGTGAACACCCTTGATTTTTGTGAATCTAAGGCTTTCACTATGAGATATATTATCATGGGGTTGAGAATGGCTAGAAATGAGTGTGTCACACTTGTGAAAATGTTGTTTTCACCCTAATCCATTCGGCCATGACTTGTTAGGAGCCGAATGGATGGTGTTCTTGTTGCTTTGTTTGATTTTTGTATGTTTATGTGATAATAGCATGGATTTGGAAATAAAAATTTGATAAAACTCTTTGCATGTAAGTGATCATATTAGTTATGGTTAATTTTAGGCTTGCATGTTGATTCTATGATGAAATTTATATGGAAACCATATTATTTTTGGCTTGTAAGTTCGAGAACATGCATGTATAGGTTCAACTCATGATTTTCGAAAGTTCTTGATCACTTGGATTGATTTTTTGTTAATAAACTCTAATTTCAGTTGAGTTAAGATATTAACTAAATTTTTTTCTCTTGTTATATTGTAATATCCCATATTTTCAGATATTATTTTTATAATTATTTGGAATTGTTTATGTGATTTTATGTGAATTTTGGTGAATTATCTGATAAGTGGAATTGATGTTTGGGAGTTTAGATGTGATATTATTTGAGTATTTGTATTTTTATATGTCCTGAATAAAATATAGATAATTGTGATATTTTTCTGGTAATTTTTGGACTGTTAGATGATTTTATAATGACTTTTGAATTTATTAATTATTTTCTGAGTATTTATAAAATTATTTTATAAAGCCGGGAATCGTCCGACTTCAACCGTTTTTGCGTTTTTACAACCCGAAACTCTTCCGAAAACTCCTTCCTAACCTAATATGGTAATTCCGGACATTTTCCGTATTTTGACTTTTTCGATCTGGATTACGGTTTGATCCGTGCGCGGCCCGGCGCAAGATTTTCGATACGATAGTTATTTCGGTAATCAACAAAACCCGTATTTTCGAGAGACGGGATAGTTTTACATTATTTTCGTATATGGTGTTTTATAAAAAGCTCGGTTTTGATGATTATCCAAATATGGTATCAAATTGTATCGTTTTTATAGTTACTTAACGGCTAAGTAACCTATTTTCAGATCCGATATGTAAATGTAATTATCGAATTATTAAATAAATAAAATACTGGATGAGTCTGTCAGCTATGCTTTGTTTTATTACAAATTGTGTGTGATCTGTTAAGTACAAAGATTAATTGTATAGTTAATTATTGAGTTGTACGAATTATTTTGCTTTTGAAATGATTTTATTGAATATTTATTCTTACAAATGCTAAAACTGTTTCAAAAATTATTTTTGTTGTTCTATAATTTTATTTATTATTTTTAAGGGTTTATAAAATTTAGAAATCAATATTTTATTAATTACTTATTTTAAATGATTTTCTGACTTCCATTTAATTATAAAATCAGTATTTAATTCCCGAATGTTTCAAAAATTATAAAAATTTTATTCTATTAACTTTTAAATATTTCAAAAAATTTTAATTATATTTTGGAATGATTCTTTTTATTTTTATTTGCTTTTATCTTCGAAATTCTTTCGTTAAATTCAAGATGCGGGCGTTAAAATTCAGGCTTGCGGCCAAATTGGGGCATGTGGCGAAGCAAGAAAAGAAAAAATAAATAAATAAAAACACACACACTCAGCCTCACCAGCCACCACCGCCTTTCTCCTCAATTTATTTCGCCTCTCTCGGCTCTTTCTCTCTTCTCTCTACCTTCAATCTCTCCCTCATCTCTTCTATATCCCTCTTCTTCTTCTCGTTTTTTTTCTTTTCTCCTGTTAATCTTTCTTTTTCTCCCTGGTTGCGGTTCCTTGTTCCTTTCTTCTCCGGCCACCGTATTTCTCCGGTAAGCCCTGTCGGCTTCTTCGTCTTATTCCAGCTGCTTTAGCTATTCCTGGGTTGTGCTGTTTCTGATTACTCTTGTATGTATATATGCCTCGCGTATATATATCTATATATATGTTTCCTATTGTGTGTTCCCCTGTTTGTTGCCTATGCAGTTTCCGGTGACTGTCACCGCCGCCCGCGCGTGTGGCGCGTGATGGTGGCGTGAGATTTTTCCGGTTGTTCCCTGTTGTTGTACGCGCGTGTTGTTCCGATTAAAATTTTTATTGAAATTATTTATTTTCTGCAGGAAAACGAATTGATTAAAATTTTGTGAAATGAATTTATTCGTGCAAAAATAATTAAATAATCGGTGGAATTTATTTGGAAACCCGAATAATATCGGGCACCAATAAATTTTACCGCCGTCGGCGATGAGCCTCGGCGAGCCGACGGTGGACGGTGATGACGTTGTTCTGAGTCCTACGATTTAAAACACAAAATACGAATAAAAATTGTAAAATACGGATTAAAACATAAAAATACGGATGATAACGATTAATAATTATATTTAATTGGTATTGGTGAAATTGTGAATTGACGTTGTTGACTGAAGTTGGTGATTGGATTTTAGATTGCGATTGACTGTATTGTGATTGATTTGATGTCGGGATGTTCGACGGGTAGGCCGATAAACAAAGGAGACGCTGCCCAATTTTCGGGGAATTAATTCCGAAAATACGGGACGTAAGCTATAATTATCGGAAACGTCGAACGAGGATATGTAATTAAATTTTGCGAAACCTAATTACGTGTTGGGATAAGATATTTTTATAAATAAACTTTTCGTCTGTTTAATACGAAACGAACGCGTACAGACTCAGAAAAATATTCCGCTTTCAATAAAAATATTTTCGAGACCCAAATTCTTTTGTTTCTAAAGGTCGCTTGTTTTACGAATCATTCTGAGTCGATTTTTGATCGATAAATCATATTTTGACCCGATTTCAGTTTTAAACATACCGAGTTGACCCTTTTGGCGAACCGAGTCATATGTGATATAAATTATGTGATACATTAGTTATGTGCTTATATGCTATATGAATTATGTGCGTATGTGGATCAAGAGTCTTGTGTTTGTCTGTGTTAATTATATATGGGCTATCGTATGGGTAGACGATAGGCTTTTGACGCGTAGTTCGTCGAGTGATTATCGATTAGACGATTAAAGTATTATGTTTTAATTATAGATACGAGTCTTTCAAGACGATCAGGACCAGATGAAGTGGATAAAAGCTAGAGTTGAATAATATGGAATAGTGGGTTGCAGCACTGCATGAGCAGCAGGCCCAAGAATTAGTAGAATAAAGATGGTGATGTCTTGAGACAGAATGTCAGAATAGATGCAATGTTACGAGTGTGACTAACTGCTAAAAATCTCAAAGGCAAGCACCCTAACCTCACTTATCATTCAAGTGACATTTATTTCGATTCATATTATGCAAGTACCTCTAACTTCACTTATTGTTCAAGTGATATTTATTTTAAAATTTATCATGCAAGTATTGCTTTCCCTATTCAGTTCGGAATAGATAAATGTTTTACATATCGCTGAATTAAATGATTCTGTTTATGCAAGTACTCTTCTGCTGTTCTATGTTCTGAATAGCTAAGTGATTTTACTTATCAAATTACTGGATTTACAAATGTTTTGGGTTTTGAGAAAATGAGTTGGTTTTGCGAGTATTCCTGCCCAAGTAAATGGGGGAATAAAAGTTTTTAAGGGTGTCGAGTATTATGACCCCTTTCAATAAAATGTTTTTAAGATTGGATGGTTGCGTAAGAGGCCGTGACGGCGGTCCAGTGTGAGCTATGTGTTATACAGGATATAACACCTTGCTAGGCCGATATGTGCCTTGGGTGCCCCTTTGTTTAGTTGGATATGCTTCGGCATACCGGTGTTGCTCCGCGGCTGATCACCGGCGGCAACACACCGTCGTTCGAGGATTCCAATCTAAATTATGATATTGTTTTGATATTCATAGAATAAATGATTTATCAACTGATTCTGTTTTGGATTAAAAGTACTGATTCTGTTTTGGATTAAAAATACTGATTCTGTTTTGGATTAAAGTGAATTGTGGTTTTGATTCAGTTTCTTATTTTTTTTGCTGATACTTACGTTGTTGTTAAATATCAAAGGTGGTATTAGTATAGATGATTGATGTTGACTTCAGTATGGAATATTGTGAGCATCAAAGTTCGTATTTATATCTAATTTGATATGACAGCAAAATAAGTATTAATTTCAAGAGTTCGGTTTTGAATAAAGTTATGATTCAATCCATAATCATTGTTTCATGTTATTATTGTTTACGATATTTCCGTAAACACTGTTTTACGAGTTTTATTCTCGTCAAGATTCAAAGTATTGCTGAAGCCTTTCGCTCAAAAGTATCAAAATGGTTTTGAATATAATTAAGGAATCAATTCTGGGATTCCTCAACTATAAAATTTTATGATTCAGCAATTATGATTTTTTTTTATGTTCTGCGCTGATGCAGATGTCGGTTTTATATCAAAACGACCCTATATATGTTATAATTAACTTGCTGAGCATTTCTTTCGCTCATACTTGCCTATTTTTAAATTTAACCTCCAGTGAGGATTAGCTTGCGCTACATAGCTGCGAAATTCAAGGAAGCAAAGAAGAAGCTCTTGGAAGGTGGTTGGTCCAGGGTTTGCGGACTAGTGTAAGTTTTATTGTGTAAAGTTGTTTATATTATATTATATTATAGTTGTGTATTTTATTTGGGCCTAGTATACTTCATTTCGAAGTTATACTAGTGGGTTTAATTGTGAGTTGGAATTTATTGAAAAGAGTTTTAAAAGAAAGTGAGAAAAATTTATTTGTGGAATTTGGATATCTTGTTTCTAGAACTGTAACCTTAAAAGATCTTGGATTAGTTTGGGGTCATTTATGCTAAATATCTTCCGCTGACATTTGTTTATTAATTAAACAAGTTAATTTGGATTGAAGTTTTATAGTGACGACCAAATCCTCTGACCCCGGATTTGGGGGCGTTACAGGTTGGTATCAGAGCTGAGGTTATAGTAAACTAGAAACGAGAGTGTGTAGGAATGTGTATAGCTATGTGAGGACGTTTGAGCTCATATCGAGTTCCTGTTGGACTATTGGATATAGTACCAACGAGTAAGTTAAGATAGGCGTATTCATTTGAGATGATTGTGCTGAGCTGGATGGCACTCCGGAAAGCTGCAAATTTCTATTATGGAATCTTCCGAGACTACGATACGATGATGATGGAGATTATCGATATCCTTAAAACATGAAGAATTGTCTAGAATTGGATGACGAGTCAACAAAAGAGTTCAAACAGAAGATAAATATTAAGACTTTGGTAATACCTTCTCTTTCTATAATTTCTTTTGACATCTCTCAAAAAGAAGTAATTGTTAGAGGATATATTCCCTAACACTCATTGTCAATCATATATGTGTTTTAAATGTGCCAGAGGCTGTCATGAAGCCTATTTTTCAGGTTTTGATAGCTCTGTCAAGTTGTGATATTGAACTTCCATTTTTCTTATATGGTGGATAGTTTCTTGGTGATGTGACACCACTTGCTCATTTGGTGCCAGAATTTTGTTCTTTGAATTTCATTTCCTTCAGAAATATCAGCTTTGAAATCTTTTCAATTTTATTCATTTGAATTTGAATTCTTTTGATATTCTTTTATTCTGACTGAGACGAACAACCTTAACTATAGGGGACACAAGGTATACCTGTCTGTGTGATAGGAGTTGGATGAGACGCCATCACTTGTGTGTGTTGTGAATACATGAAGGTTAACAACCTTTAGTAGTGTTTTAATCTGGACACGCAATACCAAGTTCATATGATCATATTGATCTCTCAGTTATTCTCTTATTTCAACAATACCTTTTTCTCAATTTCAGATTTTTGTCCCGTTTTGATATGAAATTCTTTTCTCTTTGAAATTCCATTATTTTATTATCTCAAATATTCGAAGGTATGCCAATCAAGTTGGGCTGAGTTATCTTGGTCAAGGGAAGTAAGGCTATATGATGGGATTACCAATAGCGATAGTGGACTGCAATGCGATTAAAATATCAGTGGCGTATAACGAAGTCAATCTGTTTCTTTATTTCTCTCTCTACTTCTCTTTCCTTTTCTTTCTCTTTCTCTCTATTCTTTTTCTCTCGATCTTTAAAAGCGAGTCTATTGAGAAATTGGTCAAATGATGTGGATGGAACAATTGTAAGGAGTGAAACTCCCGTGATAATTATGTTATACAATGAATCTGAATTTTATTTGATATTTCGGAAAAAGTGATGTTATAGAAATTGAAAGTTGGCAAGAAGACCCCTAGTGTTCTCTTCTGCTGATTCCGAGGACGGAATCCTTATAAGGAGGGTAGATTGTAATATCCCATATTTTCAGATATTATTTTTATAATTATTTGGAATTGTTTATGTGATTTTATGTGAATTTTGGTGAATTATCTGATAAGTGGAATTGATGTTTGGGAGTTTAGATGTGATATTATTTGAGTATTTGTATTTTTATATGTCCTGAATAAAATATAGATAATTGTGATATTTTTCTGGTAATTTTTGGACTGTTAGATGATTTTATAATGACTTTTGAATTTATTAATTATTTTCTGAGTATTTATAAAATTATTTTATAAAGCCGGGAATCGTCCGACTTCAACCGTTTTTGCGTTTTTACAACCCGAAACTCTTCCGAAAACTCCTTCCTAACCTAATATGGTAATTCCGGACATTTTCCGTATTTTGACTTTTTCGATCTGGATTACGGTTTGATCCGTGCGCGGCCCGGCGCAAGATTTTCGATACGATAGTTATTTCGGTAATCAACAAAACCCGTATTTTCGAGAGACGGGATAGTTTTACATTATTTTCGTATATGGTGTTTTATAAAAAGCTCGGTTTTGATGATTATCCAAATATGGTATCAAATTGTATCATTTTTATAGTTACTTAGCGGCTAAGTAACCTATTTTCAGATCCGATATGTAAATGTAATTATCGAATTATTAAATAAATAAAATACTGGATGAGTCTGTCAGCTATGCTTTGTTTTATTACAAATTGTGTGTGATCTGTTAAGTACAAAGATTAATTGTATAGTTAATTATTGAGTTGTACGAATTATTTTGCTTTTGAAATGATTTTATTGAATATTTATTCTTACAAATGCTAAAACTGTTTCAAAAATTATTTTTGTTGTTCTATAATTTTATTTATTATTTTTAAGGGTTTATAAAATTTAGAAATCAATATTTTATTAATTACTTATTTTAAATGATTTTCTGACTTCCATTTAATTATAAAATCAGTATTTAATTCCCGAATGTTTCAAAAATTATAAAAATTTTATTCTATTAACTTTTAAATATTTCAAAAAATTTTAATTATATTTTGGAATGATTCTTTTTATTTTTATTTGCTTTTATCTTCGAAATTCTTTCGTTAAATTCAAGATGCGGGCGTTAAAATTCAGGCTTGCGGCCAAATTGGGGCATGTGGCGAAGCAAGAAAAGAAAAAATAAATAAATAAAAACACACACACTCAGCCTCACCAGCCACCACCGCCTTTCTCCTCAATTTATTTCGCCTCTCTCGGCTCTTTCTCTCTTCTCTCTACCTTCAATCTCTCCCTCATCTCTTCTATATCCCTCTTCTTCTTCTCGTTTTTTTTCTTTTCTCCTGTTAATCTTTCTTTTTCTCCCTGGTTGCGGTTCCTTGTTCCTTTCTTCTCCGGCCACCGTATTTCTCCGGTAAGCCCTGTCGGCTTCTTCGTCTTATTCCAGCTGCTTTAGCTATTCCTGGGTTGTGCTGTTTCTGATTACTCTTGTATGTATATATGCCTCGCGTATATATATCTATATATATGTTTCCTATTGTGTGTTCCCCTGTTTGTTTCCTATGCAGTTTCCGGTGACTGTCACCGCCGCCCGCGCGTGTGGCGCGTGATGGTGGCGTGAGATTTTTCCGGTTGTTCCCTGTTGTTGTACGCGCGTGTTGTTCCGATTAAAATTTTTATTGAAATTATTTATTTTCTGCAGGAAAACGAATTGATTAAAATTTTGTGAAATGAATTTATTCGTGCAAAAATAATTAAATAATCGGTGGAATTTATTTGGAAACCCGAATAATATCGGGCACCAATAAATTTTACCGCCGTCGGCGATGAGCCTCGGCGAGCCGACGGTGGACGGTGATGACGTTGTTCTGAGTCCTACGATTTAAAACACAAAATACGAATAAAAATTGTAAAATACGGATTAAAACATAAAAATACGGATGATAACGATTAATAATTATATTTAATTGGTATTGGTGAAATTGTGAATTGACGTTGTTGACTGAAGTTGGTGATTGGATTTTAGATTGCGATTGACTGTATTGTGATTGATTTGATGTCGGGATGTTCGACGGGTAGGCCGATAAACAAAGGAGACGCTGCCCAATTTTCGGGGAATTAATTCCGAAAATACGGGACGTAACCTATAATTATCGGAAACGTCGAACGAGGATATGTAATTAAATTTTGCGAAACCTAATTACGTGTTGGGACAAGATATTTTTATAAATAAACTTTTCGTTTGTTTAATACGAAACGAACGCGTACAGACTCAGAAAAATATTCCGCTTTCAATAAAAATATTTTCGAGACCCAAATTCTTTTGTTTCTAAAGGTCGCTTGTTTTACGAATCATTCTGAGTCGATTTTTGATCGATAAATCATATTTTGACCCGATTTCAGTTTTAAACATACCGAGTTGACCCTTTTGGCGAACCGAGTCATATGTGATATAAATTATGTGATACATTAGTTATGTGCTTATATGCTATATGAATTATGTGCGTATGTGGATCAAGAGTCTTGTGTTTGTCTGTGTTAATTATATATGGGCTATCGTATGGGTAGACGATAGGCTTTTGACGCGTAGTTCGTCGAGTGATTATCGATTAGACGATTAAAGTATTATGTTTTAATTATAGATACGAGTCTTTCAAGACGATCAGGACCAGATGAAGTGGATAAAAGCTAGAGTTGAATAATATGGAATAGTGGGTTGCAGCACTGCATGAGCAGCAGGCCCAAGAATTAGTAGAATAAAGATGGTGATGTCTTGAGACAGAATGTCAGAATAGATGCGATGTTACGAGTGTGACTAACTGCTAAAAATCTCAAAGGCATGCACCCTAACCTCACTTATCATTCAAGTGACATTTATTTTGATTCATATTATGCAAGTACCTCTAACTTCACTTATTGTTCAAGTGATATTTATTTTAAAATTTATCATGCAAGTATTGCTTTCCCTATTCAGTTCGGAATAGATAAATGTTTTACATATCGCTGAATTAAATGATTCTGTTTATGCAAGTACTCTTCTGCTGTTCTATGTTCTGAATAGCTAAGTGATTTTACTTATCAAATTACTGGATTTACAAATGTTTTGGGTTTTGAGAAAATGAGTTGGTTTTGCGAGTATTCCTGCCCAAGTAAATGGGGGAATAAAAGTTTTTAAGGGTGTCGAGTATTATGACCCCTTTCAATAAAATGTTTTTAAGATTGGATGGTTGCGTAAGAGGCCGTGACGGCGGTCCAGTGTGAGCTATGTGTTATACAGGATATAACACCTTGCTAGGCCGATATGTGCCTTGGGTGCCCCTTTGTTTAGTTGGATATGCTTCGGCATACCGGTGTTGCTCCGCGGCTGATCACCGGCGGCAACACACCGTCGTTCGAGGATTCCAATCTAAATTATGATATTGTTTTGATATTCATAGAATAAATGATTTATCAACTGATTCTGTTTTGGATTAAAAGTACTGATTCTGTTTTGGATTAAAAATACTGATTCTGTTTTGGATTAAAGTGAATTGTGGTTTTGATTCAGTTTCTTATTTTTTTTGCTGATACTTACGTTGTTGTTAAATATCAAAGGTGGTATTAGTATAGATGATTGATGTTGACTTCAGTATGGAATATTGTGAGCATCAAAGTTCGTATTTATATCTAATTTGATATGACAGCAAAATAAGTATTAATTTCAAGAGTTCGGTTTTGAATAAAGTTATGATTCAATCCATAATCATTGTTTCATGTTATTATTGTTTACGATATTTCCGTAAACACTGTTTTACGAGTTTTATTCTCGTCAAGATTCAAAGTATTGCTGAAGCCTTTCGCTCAAAAGTATCAAAATGGTTTTGAATATAATTAAGGAATCAATTCTGGGATTCCTCAACTATAAAATTTTATGATTCAGCAATTATGATTTTTTTTTATGTTCTGCGCTGATGCAGATGTCGGTTTTATATCAAAATGACCCTATATATGTTATAATTAACTTGCTGAGCATTTCTTTCGCTCATACTTGCCTATTTTTAAATTTAACCTCCAGTGAGGATTAGCTTGCGCTACATAGCTGCGAAATTCAAGGAAGCAAAGAAGAAGCTCTTGGAAGGTGGTTGGTCCAGGGTTTGCGGACTAGTGTAAGTTTTATTGTGTAAAGTTGTTTATATTATATTATATTATAGTTGTGTATTTTATTTGGGCCTAGTATACTTCATTTCGAAGTTATACTAGTGGGTTTAATTGTGAGTTGGAATTTATTGAAAAGAGTTTTAAAAGAAAGTGAGAAAAATTTATTTGTGGAATTTGGATATCTTGTTTCTAGAACTGTAACCTTAAAAGATCTTGGATTAGTTTGGGGTCATTTATGCTAAATATCTTCCGCTGACATTTGTTTATTAATTAAACAAGTTAATTTGGATTGAAGTTTTATAGTGACGACCAAATCCTCTGACCCCGGATTTGGGGGCGTTACATATATGATTTTGATTCGTATATATATGGAGGATTTGAGTTGTTATTCTCGAAATTATGATGACTTGTAATTAGTGTATTATTTTGACTCTTATTTTGCTATATTGCACTTTAGGTAAGGATGATCTCCACTAAGCCAATATTGTGTGTGGGAGTATTAGTTCAGTAGGTTTCCTTGTTGAGGTTTATTTTGGGTTTTGGTTGATGTTTGGTTTGGTTTGTCAAGTGGGAATCATGGTGGAAAGGGTACATTAAATTCTGCATATTTTCAGTTTGGTAACATGAGGTTTAAGGTGAGATTTGACCTTGTCATTGTAATGCACTTTGAGGCCCAAGTCACCAGAAGCTAGTACTAGGGGTATACTTCAGATTTTAGATGTTTGTTAGAGGTTTGTAGGTTGTTTGGTTAGGTGCACGAGTGAAAATACTAAATCTATCCAGCAGGGGACAATTTTACTGCAACTTAGAAATGAGGAGTTTTGACCATGTCATGGGTAGTCCCTCACTATGCCTTGGTTGGCCCTAGTTAGAGGGAGTGTCAGAGGTGTTTTTCCAGCCATAGTTCATAGGAATTGAGTTAGAATTATGTATCACACGTTAGTGCAAAACATGACATTTTTCTGTTTAAAAAACAGGGGAATTATGGAGTTTAAGCTTAGGCCTAAGGAGGCCCAAGCTAGGCCTTTGAGTCACACCAAGTTTGGGAGTTACCTTATGATCAGAAGAGTCTAGTGTAGAAGTTTGGGAGGTAAAATTGAGGTGTAAGGGTGTCAACCGTACTGAAGAAACCTTTGATGTCATCCTGAAATTACTATAATGAGCACATTCATTTAACATTTAGTTTTAGAGCACTTATGAGTGAGGCCTAGGTTGACCATCATAGTTGTAAGATAGTATGAGTTCAGTAGAATGTAGGGCCTAGGTCAGGGTCAATAGGAACTTGATGGTTTAGGAAAGACACTTCGAGTTATGAGGTCAATATTAGGAGTTTTGACTAGTTTAGCATAACTAAGTGATTTAAGTAAGTGGAGTGAGATCATCCAAGCTTAGTGATGCAATACAATGTGTTGATATATTATTATATACTTAAATATGTTATGTGAGCATATGTGGCTATGTGAACTATTATGCTTATAAGGTAATTGTAAACATGTATGTGTATATAGGCCTAAGTGCCAATGTGCTTACTTTCGGTTTATAATTAGGTTGAGTTGGTGAGAATATATTATAATGAGGTTATTATTATTTTATGTAGGCTCACAAGACGAGGGTAAACTTGCCATTAAAGTCGAGTAAAGCTCCCAGTTGCTCCTATCTGCCAGTCAAGTCAAGCCTTTCTCAAGGCAAGTATTTCAACCTACCTTTTATTTACACTGCAAGTCAGTTGCTCCTACTTTTATATATGATGCAAGTATTCTGAATCACCTTGATATACTTATATACATGATCCAAGTGTTTCAATTCTATCTTTCGTATTATATGCAAGTGTCATGAACCCTCAAGTATCTAATGCAAGTAGTTTAACTTTAGTTTAACTTTACTCGAAGATTGATATGCAAGTAACTCAAAACTCGTACCATGTTAGTATACCAAAGTAATTGTGATGCTGAACCCTGTATAAGTTATACTCAGTAACCTTATCTTAACACCTAAAAGTCAGTTTGTTAGATATATTTGAGATGTCATGTCTAATATGTTTAATGTTTAGTTTTCAGATCTTAACAAACAGGAAATATCAGTACTTACTGGAATCAGTACTTACTGGAAGTCAGAACTTAAGGATATCAGGACTTAGATTATCAGAAGATAATATCAAAAGATGGATATCAGAACTTAAGTACTGGAGGACTAACAGTTAAGAAAGAAAGCTGATTTACAGGAAAGAAGATCGAGACTAATACAAAAAGAAGATATGCATGGAAAGAGTTAGAGGACTGAAAGAATTGTATAAGATATCTGATTGATTTATTTTAGGAGACAGAATTATATTCCATATCAATTAGAAGTTATCTTGTAACTGTGTACTATATAAACACAGACATAGGTTTACACTATATGTGTTATCATTATCGAGAAGATCATACATTGTAACCTAGCAGCTCTCGTGATATTTGTTCATCACTGAGAGAGAACAGTTCCATTGTAACAGAGTTTATTATATCGAATATATCTGTTTACTGTTACTTGTGTTCGAAATCGATTTGATTGTATTCTACACTGTATTCAACCCCCTTCTACAGTGTTATGTGACCTAACAAGTGGTATCAGAGCCTATATGTTAACACACAAACAGTAAAGATCCAAAACAATCATGTCTGAAGAAGCAGAAAATCCAACCAAGCCCGCCAAAACTGAAGAAACTCAAAAAACTCAAATCCATAGTCGATATGAGACTATAAGGGTTCCCATACTAAGACCTTCTGAGTACCTCATATAGAAAGTGAAGATGGCTATGTTTGTGGAAGCTACATATCCAGAATACCTTAACAGAATAAATGAAGGACCGCATAAGCCAACCAAGCTCTCTGTTATAGTTGCAGATCAGCCAGCAAAGACCATACCAAAGGATAAAAGTGAGTACACAGCTGAAGATATCTCATCCATTGCCAAGGATACAAAGGTAAGGCATTTGCTGCATAGTGCCATTGATAATATCATGTCAAACAGGGTAATATACTGCAAGACTGCAAAGGAGATATGGGATGCTTTGGAAACAAGATGCTAGGGAACTGATGCAATCATGAAGAAAATGAGGACTATACTCACTCAAGAGTATGAGCACTTTGACTCAAAAAGTGATGAGTCATTAACTGACTTATATGACAGGTTTGTCAAACTCTTGAATGATCTGTCACTGGTGGATAATGAATATGATCTTGAAGATTCAAATCTAAAATTCCTTTTAGCTCTTCCTGAAAGTTGGGATTTGAAGGCTACTATTATAAGAGACAACTATGCTCTTGATGAAACTACTCTTGATGAAATTTATGGTATGCTCAAGACTTATGAACTTGAGATGGATCAAAGAAGCAAGAGACAAGGGAGAAAGTCAAGGACAGTTGTTCTTAAGGCTGAAGAGGAATTCCCCAAAGTGGATGTCTCAAAAAAGGCAAAGGAAAAGCTCTAATCACAAAGTCTGAATCAGAATCATCATGTTTTGATGATGATGATTCAGAAACTGAAAGTTTACCTGAAGTAGATGTTGATGAAGAGATGTTGAATTTGTGTGATCTTATGGTGAAGGGTATCACAAAGATAGCCTACAGGAAATTCAGATGGGGAAAGAAGTTTTTTAAGAAAGGTGGAAGTACTGATAAGAAAGATTTCAGAAAATCTGAAGGGAGAGGAGGAAAGTCTGACAGAGGAGATTACTCAAATGTCAAATGCTACAATTGTGGTGAGAAAGGCCACATATCTCCTGACTGCAAGAAAGGAAAGAGTGACAAAGGCAAGGCGCTTGTCACAAAGAAGAAAAGCTGGACAGACTCTTCAGATTCTGAAGATGAGGTGAACTATGCCTTGATGGCAAATGCTGATGGCAGCCCTGAAACTGCTGAATTAAAGGTACCTCAAACAACTTATTCCTTTCATACTGATGATATTACTGAGTTGATATTATATCTTAAAACCATGTTTATTAGCTACAGAGATCAAACTTTAACATATGAAAGATTAACTTCTGAAAATCTTGCTTTTAAGAAAAGGAATGATTATTTAGAAAAGGAGTTAGTTATGTTCCATCAAATCAGAAAGAGATAGATGATGCCTTTTATTTTAGAGATGAATTGCTTAAATTGAATAAATCTCTCAAAACTGAGTTAGAAAAAGAAAAAGAGATTATCAGGACTTGGACTAACTCTAGCAAAACAACTCAAAATTTATTAAGTAGTGGAAAGAGGAAAGAGGGCTTAGGTTATGGAGATGACAAAAGTAAAAAAGGAACTGAACAAATTGAGCCAATTGTTGGTAAACAAACTGTTAAGCCAAAGGTAAATCTTGTTAAGTTTGTAGCTAAAACTGTAAAGTCTGATTCTGAAAAGATGAAAGAGTCTGTGACAGAAGTTAAGGAGAAGTCAACTTTTGACAAATTAGAACAGGATAAACCAGCTGAATTCAACATAGGCTTAATGGCAAAGAAGCAGCTTAATCATAAGCTGAAAGAAATAAGGAATGTCAACAAGGTTAAGGCAGCTAGAAAAAATAGGAATGGAAAGGAAGGTGTTAATAAAAGCAATAACTATATGCCTGTTCCTAATGCTCCTAGAAAGAAATGTTATAACTGTGGAAACTCTAACCATCTTGCTTCTTTTTGCAAGAAGAATAAGAATATAAACTTTTTACCTCCTAAGTCAGGAGTTAAGAGTCAGTCTGTTAGGTTTAAGCCACAAAATCCTTGTTTTCATTGTGGTAGTTTATGACATTCCATTTATACTTGTAAGGAATATCATAGTTTATACTATGATTATTATCAAATAAAACCTTCTTTGAAGAAAGTTGCTTTAATTCCTTCTAGTGTAAAAATTGATGCAAAATCTGATATAAGTTCTGATAAACAACATGTTAGCATAAACTCTGATATTAAATCCGCTGCAAATGATAACAAACTTAAAAAGGCCAAAGGATCCATGCAAGTATGGGTCCTTAAAACTAACCATTAGTGGTCTTTGTGATTGCAGGGCAACAGGAGAAACATCCAAGTAATGGATAGTGGATGTTCAGGACATATGACTGGAAATAAAGCCCTGCTCTCAGACTTTGTGGAGAAAGCTAGCCCAGAAGTTTCTAATGGAGATGGCAACATGGGAAAAACTCTGGGATATGGAAATATTAACCTTGGGAATGTCATCATTGAAATAGTAGCTCTTGTCCCAGGACTTAAACATAAACTCCTGAGTGTGAGTCAAATCTGTGACAGAGGTTATCATGTGGATTTCTTTGAAGAACACTGTGAAGTTGTAAGCAATTCTAAAGGTAAAGTGGTTCTGAAAGGTTACAGGCATGGTAATATTTATGAAGCCAGACTTTCAACAAGTACTGATGGTTCTGCAATATGTCTGTTGAGTAGAGCATCAATTGAAGAAAGCTGGAATTGGCACAAAAGTCTCTCTCATTTAAACTTCAACAACATAAATGAGCTTGTAAAGAAAGATCTTGTGAGAGGATTTCCAAAATCAATATTTGCTCTTGATGGCCTTTGTGATTCATGTCAAAAGGCAAAACAAAGAAAATCTTCTTTCAAGAGCAAAACTGAGTCATCAATTCTTGTACCTTATCACCTACTGCATGTTGATCTATTTGGTCCAGTCAATGTCATGTCTATTGCAAAGAATAAATATGATATGGTTATAGTGGATAAGTTCACAAGGTACACTTGGGTGTACTTCTTGCACAAGAAGAATGAAACTGTATTTACTCTAACTGATCATGTCAGACAGCTGGATAAGATGGTCAAAGATTCTGTTAAAATTATAAGAAGTGATAATGGCACTGAGTTCAAGAATTTAATCATGGAAGAGTTCTGCAAAGAGTATGGAATCAAACAGGAATTTTCTGCACCTGGAACTCCACGGTGAAATGGAGTTGTAGAAAGAAATAACATGACTCTCATTGAAGCTGCACGAACTATGCTTGATGAAGCCAAACTGCCAACCTACTTTTGGGCTGAAGCTGTGCAGACTGCTTGTTTTACACAGAATGCAACACTCATAAACAAGCATGGAAAAACACCATATGAGATGGTGAAGAAAAAGAAGCCAAATCTGAAATGCTTTCATGTATTTGGTTGCAAGTGTTTTGTTCTTAAGACTCATCCTGAACAACTATAAAAATTTGATCTAAAAGCTGATGAAGGAATTTTTGTTGGATATCCACTTTCCACAAAAGCCTTCAGAGTCTACAATTTAAGAATAAGAGTTGTCATGGAATCTATCAATGTATCTTTTGATGACAAGAAGATTACTGGACTTGAAGATTTCAATGATCATGATCAGCTGAGATTTGAAAATGAAGACTTAAATTCTGATGACTTAAACTCTGAACCTGTAAGTACTGATGTCATTGAATCTGTGGTAACAACTCCAAAGGAAAATGCACCTTTCCAGGGGGAGCAAGCTGAAGATCCTACCACATCTCAAGACTCTAAAGAAGCATCAGAACTTGATACTAGCTCTTCAAACTCTGATTCATCTAGTTCTGATGAGTTAAATTCTGATAATTCTGGAAGCTCTAATACTTCAAATCCTGAAGGATCCAAGTCAAAATCTGAAGTCTCAAAGAGCATAACTACAGGGGGGCATTAGAAAATGCTGATGGGGACAGCATGGATTATGGGGGAGGATCCAGTTCTAGAAGTCAACTTCAATCTGCAAGGAAGTGGACCAAATCACATACACCTGACTTAATTATTGGAGATCCTGAAGCAGGTGTCAGAACTAGAACTGCAACATCAAATGAATGTCTCTATTATTCTTTTCTATCTCAGACTGAACCAAAGAAAGTGGAAGAAGCTTTTCAAGATGTTGATTGGGTGCAAGCTGTAATATCCGGGATATATCGTGTAATTATTTTTGCTATTAAATAATTATTATGTGTGTTCAGTATCTATTCTATGAGTTAATTGTTAAGTGTTATTTGTACCTGGATATTCAAAAATAATATTAATTGAGTATTTTAATTTTAATATGTCCAAAATAAAATATAGATAATTTTCATATCTTCCTAATTATTTTTATGATGATTTATGGATTTATAAGAATCATATGAAATTTCTAAAATCTTTTTCCGGGTATTTAAAATCTATTTTATAAAAACGGGAACCAACCGACGTCAACCGTTGTTACGTTTTTGGAACCCGAAACTCTTCCGAGAACTCCTTCCTAACCTAATTATAATATTCCAAGCATTTTCCATGTTTCAACTTTTTCGATTCGGCGTACGGTTTGTCCTATGCGGGTCCTGGCGCAACATTTTCGATACAATATTTGTTTCGGTAAATCATAAAACCCGTATTTTCGATAAACGGGAGCTTTTTATTAAACTATCACAATTATCACTTCGTAATACGTGTAACCAGGCGCTGAGACCAAGACCGCAGTACAAATTGTACTGATTTGGATAATTATCCCAAAAACCGATACCGTTTGGATCAGTTTTTATAAATAAACGTACTGTTTTATATCCGGAATGATCCAACGGGATACTAATTTTCCGTAAATATAAATAGCCTTTTACCGTATTTTATTTCGTATCAGAAATCATTTGCAAACAGTATTTACAGAGTTTTTACAGAGAAAATACTATAATTAGAAATTGTTCTTCGTAATCAAACACAAATTCGGAGGCGTTACCGATATCGGATTAAGGCGTGCATATACTCGAATCGAAGCCTGAAAAATTTCCTATCTGATTTAGCCATCAATTTCAACCCAGAATCAAAGGTTATTTTCTTATAAACTATTTTATATTCGAATTATTAAGAATTAAAAGTGTGAATTTTTGTTCGAGGTATTGTTTGGATGATTTGATGCTTGCATGATGTAGATATTTTCTTCCTGATCATTTTGGTATGTCATATGATCGATTCGGAGTTCAATAACATGTTCAATTTTAGGTTTGATTCTCTGATTAAAGGAATTAGGGTTTATATTCGTATGAATATTTTTAATTGAATTTAGGTGTTTCTTGTTTAGGGGTTATCTGCTAAAATTGTTGGTGTGATTAGATAGATCGTTTAATAACGAATTGAATGGTGTATTTGGAATCAACAAACGATTCCTGGAGGAGGCTCATCGGAAAACTGAAGCCACGACGGTGACGGGTTTTTCCCGTTGGTTTTCCGGCCGTTTTGTTAATCGTTAGGACGATTTGATTGCATAAATAGGTTCCTGGAAAGGTGTAGATGGTTTCCTGTAAGTTTGATCGAGTTCTTTCCTCGATTAAAGCTTTTCGGCGAGCTCGGTGTCGCCGGCAATGGCGACGCCGGCGACCTGGTGAAGGAGGTGGTCAAACTACAGTTTGACCCCTGTAGTTTGATCAACCTTACAAATCAGTCCCTGTATTTTCTATAAGTTTTAAAAATATGATTTCTGTTTACAAAACTTTCAGAATTAGGATTTCTGTTTTAAATATTTTCAAAAACAAGATTTCTTTTTATAAAATGATTTTTGAAAATAGTTTTAATTATTTTAAAACTTTAAAAATCTTTTATTTTAATTCCAAAAATTATTTTTTTATTCAAAAACAAATCTGAATTAATTAGTTAATTAATTTCAGTTAATTTTTAATTGATTAGTTGATCAATTAATTCAAAAATTAATTGATTAATTGATTTAATTAATTATTAATTGATTTTAATTAATTATTTAATTAGATTTAATTATTTAAAAATAATTTAAAAATTCCGAAAAATAGTTTCGAGCTTTAAAATATTATTCTAAATTATTTCCAAGGCTCGATAATTATTACAAAATTGTTTCAGAGCCAGAATTGGCCAACCGAACCCTGTTTATTAACCCGAAATTGATCCAATGACCCGTATTAATTCTGAAAAATACTTTAAAAATCATTTTAAATACCCGAAAGCATATTTATGACCTGAGACTTCTTTATAAATGATATGTCATTGATGTAATAACCCCAATTTTTGAGAAATTTTGAAACCCTTATGAATAGTGTTTTTGCTGAACGAGAAAACTTTTCATGCCACGCTATGTAGGGGTTCTGTTATTGATCTTATGGGATATTATTAGTACTCTATGTGGTATATAAGTGTATGTAAAGATCGTCAGAATCCAATTCCGAACACTTTGATTTTTCCCGGAAATCCACAAGATACGGAGAGAATTGAGTATAAGGTAACAGGATAAAAAAGATTTAAATTAAAGGATTATAGGAGAGGATCATAAAAGGAATATAATATATTGAGAAAGGTTAAGGGAACCTAAGTAATAAGATCCCGAGTATGATCCCTCAAACGATAAACGAGAACGAAAGATAAGCGAACCGTAAAACAAATAAGTGACCAAGAGATAAGCTTGTACAAGAAGCCAGGGATCGTGACATCATCAAACCACAAGGTGTGGACAAGTGGGAGCATTATGACATGTGCAAGGTGACACAAGCATGACATGGGAAGGAAGGAGGTGTGGTGGCTTTTTAACCACACAAATTCAAGGACAACAAGGTAATTAACTAAATCAAACACAAAAACAAGCCAACCAAGCCAAGCAAAATCATTTTCATCAAAATCAAAAAGAAACCAAGGCATGGTTCATCATGCTCTCGGCTTTTTACTATTGCAAATGGGCAAGAATTCAAAAACTCAAGATCCAAGCCTCCTAAATTGGTGAGTTAATTCCCTAATCATCTTCATGCTTAGTTAGGGCTATATCATGAGTTTAAGCCATCAATTCCTTCTCCATCTTCTTCATTTAATCAAAGAAGAAGACTATGAATAGTGTTTTCAAGTTTTTAACTTGAAGTTTTTCTTGTTTTTCTTGAAGATCCAAGCATTCTTAAGACTTCTCAAAGCTTCTTAAGGCTTCCTAGCTCCTCCCACCACTCAAAGGAAGGTATACCATCTCCAAACCCTAGATTCCTATATATTATAAGATGATTTTAATTAGTAGGGTGCTATTGTAGCTTGTTGTTGTGATTTAGAGTTTGGGATTTGAAATGGTAGTGAAATGGAATGGTGAATGTTGTGGTTTTGATTAAAAGGACTTAAGTATGATTAAAGTTAAGCTTAGGCATAAGTATGAATGATTAAATTGAATTGGTTGGGGTTGTTATGATGTGATAAGGATGGATGTTGGTTGTATGTTGGATTTGAGGTTGATTTGGAATGGGTTTGAATGGTTTAAAATATTGGAAATCGCGTAAACATAGCCGTCGTAACGTCCGATTTTCTTTGGACTGTTTTTGTGCATAACATTAGGACCCGAGAACCCCCTGCTAGATTATGACCACTGCCATGTTTAGATAGCTCATGTTACGAGCTTCGTTTTGATATGTAGTTCGTTCAATTCCGATGCACGGTTTAGGAGAAACGACCGTTTCAAGTAACGGCGTTTCGCGAACGAAACTTTTCCCCTCGCCTTACTTTGAAACATAGGTTAAAGACCAAAAAGGGTTAATTAATGTATGAAACATTTATGGTAAGTGTGCTAGGCAGTTAGTAAGACACTCGCGAAGGAATCGCCTTAAAACTCGTAAAGGTTAAATTATTAAAATGGTGGAGCCGAGGGTACCCGAGTGACTTAAGCGAATCAGTGAGCGCAAAACAAGCGTTAGAGTCTAAGTTAGTTAAAGTATAGATTTACAAGTGACTTTGGTTTAATTCCAACTTACTTGTTGTTTATAGGTTACCAGACTCGTCCCGAGCCATTCGTAACCCCAGTCGCTCAGGCAAGTTTTCTACCCGTTATAACTGTTGTTGTGATGAATATATGTATTTGCATTATCTTGTGATAGATGCATGTTGGTTAATTAGCAAATGTTGCAATATATTGAAGCATGCTACTATGGTATATATATATGCATGCCTGTTTCGTATTCTTTCCATATATATCTGTTGATTCAGTTGATAATACCTATGCTAGAGGATAGCGGTAATTTGCATATACCCTTAGTACAGGGACCCAAAGGTGAAAATATTTTCTAAAACCGGGAGTCGAGGATCCCGAGTAGATTTTGTATATATGGATATAAATATATATATATATATATATATACTTATATATATATGGTCATAGTTTTCAAAACTATTAATCGAATAAGGTTTATTCGATAACTTTAACTTTATTTTATTAATGAATATTATTTTGAATATTCATTCGAGGACTTATGACTCCTTTTATTTTATTATCTGAATATTATTTTGAATATTCATTCGAGGACTTATGACTCCTTTTATTTTATTATCTGAATATTATTTGAATATTCATTCGAGGGCTTATGACTCAGTTTATATTATTTAATGAATATTATTTGAATATTCATTTGAGGATCTATGACTCCGATTATTTGCTGAGATATATTCTTTATTTTATTAAAGAATAAGGTGTTAATAATCAAACTTATTTTTGATTATTCAAATAAAGATAATACTTTCATATATGTATATCTTTGGTTATTTAATACTCGTTTCAAGTATAAATTTTAATACTTCTACTTCAATTATTTTTATAAAGATTATTCTTTATGGGAATATTATTTAAATAATAATATTCAGTCATTTTCTAAATATTCTGGGGACTGATTTACTTCATTAAATCAGCTTTACTCCAAACACTCTATAAAGTGTTTTCGAGTCTTCAAAATGATTTTTAAAGTCAGAGCGGATCCCAAAACTCATTTTTATATTTAAGATCTTCCTTTTAAGGGGATTTAAATACTCGCTCAAAACCTGGGGAATCCGGCTCTGTGGTGTATTTTATATTCGCAACGAGGTTGCAGTTTTGGTAAATGAATTGATTACTTGCCCAATGTTCGGGAAGTAAGCCCATCTAATTGAGTCGGCATAAGCGACAGGCCGGGGTACGGTCTATGAAAGTGTAAGTGGCTGGGTGGCAGTCCATCAACGCGTAAGAGGCCGGGTGGCGGTCCAGCACAAGGTCCTTATGTGGCCAGGGTGATGACCGGTGGGGGATTCATCCATCTACTAGTAGAAAAGGTTACTTATTGGTATCTCTGCCTGATCAGCAAGATATCTGGTTTATGCCAAAATTCTTTTCCTTCCAAATTCATTGGATATTGCAACTCTGTTCATACTTTACATGACAGAGGTTTTCAGAAAG